>NC_056731.1:1348672861-1348818562 GCF_019279795.1 Protopterus annectens
GCCTATATTGTTTACTAATCCATACTGTCACATAGTAGTTGCACATGGCTGTACACATTTATGGCTGAGGATTGTCTACAACAACCTCTACAGTGTTAAACTGTTGGCCTTGTAATGTGGACAATGGGCCATATAGGTCCTCAATATAATGATGTTTCAAAACCCACACTGCAATGAATCCTGTCAGTACACAATCACCCCAACAGGATACTCATGACACACACACAAACACGCACTTATCAGTACTGAGTTTCAGACCCCTACCTGACTATGTATTGCTATCACAGTGTTATGCAGTTATTGCATGCACCATGGAGCTTACATGTTGGAGAGCTGTCCAAAGGTATCTTTGAAGGTAAGTGACATCAGCAACAGTGCTAAAGGAGGGATAAGTGAAGTGTAGTACATGTGAATGTCCACAAAAGCAGGTGTCAATGGACACACACACACACACACACACACACACACACACACACACACACACACACACACACACACACACACACACACACACTCTATCAGGGAAACCCACACATTATCACAGTTGGCAAGATCAAGATTAGACACCCTGCCTAACTAGTTTGCTACACTACAGTATTACACAGTTATCACAAGCGCCACAGAGCTTATATGGCTGATACATGGCCAAAGGGTAATTTCAAGGTGAATGGCATGAGCAGGTGTGCTAAAGTAGGGCAATGGGAGGTGTAGTGATTGTGAATGGCTTCAGGATCATTAATCTCCACACACACACACACACACACACACACACACACACACACACACACACACACACACACGCCAGTACTGAGATGCATAGGTTCATTGCTTCACAGGTGTGTAGTAGGTGAATGGGCCTGACGACTGTACAAGGCTAGGCAAAGGAAATACCTTGGCATCAGGCCACATGACAATGATCTCCAGTGTGGCTCAGGGGTGTAGTCCCTGGAGTGGTCCCCACAGGTGGGTATTGTATTCACCATCCACTTATCTGGGTTACTATTGTGGGTGGCCAGTGATGTGCACTGCTTCCCATATATGTGATCTATATTCCATAACATGGACAGTGTCTGGATTGTGCACATATCCCACACCCATGTTCTTTGATATGTGGAAGTGTACTCGAGGTTTCTGAGGCATGTTGTGTGTACAGATTTTTATCTTCTGATGTAGCATTCCTGACCTCATTTGGGGAGACCTGGCTATGGAACTGTGGTTGTGCTTGCACCTACACTGACAGCATGATACAGGTATTCATTGGAGTTAGTGGCGTCTGTCCATACAGGGCATGTGTATAAGGCATGATATTCCCTCTGTGGGTTACATTTGCATTCTCTACAGTTGTTGCAGGCATCCAGTGGGGAACATAGCAAAAGGACCACTGTAAGCATTTATTTGCCTACTGTAGGGATGGAACAGGGTGCCATGTCCTTTTACTTGCTGGATAACATACACTCAGTCAGGAGATGTTACACATCACAGTACTTTCTGATGTCAGTGGCACTGTTGTGGTCAACAGGCATGCAGTCCACTGCAATCACACCATGGTTACTATCTGTGAGGCAGTATGCAGGGAACTACTAATATAGTGGTTGTTGCCTAGCCAAGTGTGTTTGTGTATGAGACATGGGTGAAGAGTGTTCTCTGAGTAATACAAGGGTTGCTGATATTGTTCACAGATCCATAATGTCACATGGAGCGCTGTGGATTGTCTACACCAGCCTCTCTGGTGATTGACATCTGTTTTTCCTTGTAAGGTGGACATTGTGACATATAGTACGTCTTCAATATAATAATTTAGCAAATACCACCCACAATGCATCCTGTTATTACACAATCACAGCAACCTCCACACAGGATACTGATGACCAACACACACACACACACACACACACACACACACACACACACACACACACACACACACACACACACACACACACGTAAACGTGCACACGTGCACACACACACACACACACACACACACACACACACACACACACACACACACACACACACACACACACACAAACACACACGTCCAGTCACACATACCACAACATACCAGCATTGGCAATCTGAGCATAGAGAAGAGGAGATATTTTGCTTATGAAGATTCCCACCATTGAAATATATTGGTATGTGCAGAAGGATTGTCACCCACACTTATGTATTTGCATCTCTGCCCTGCAGAACACTTACACTGTACAGGAATCTAGCAATCGTGTAAGGCAGAAGCCTTCTAACAGGAATGCATGGAAGGAAACTTATTTCCTTAAATTCTTCCCTTGAACTACTACATTTACGTGTAGTGCTATGAACCTTGCTGCCTAAAGGAAGGGGATCTATGAATCAGAACAGTTTTGTGAAGATGCATGGGTCAAAACGTGTTTAGTCAGTTTAAAATGAGTTTATATTAAAATGCTGTCATGTCATACCTAGTCATCTCAAAGTGTGAAATATTCTTAGAAGTCAACGTATGCCCAATAGGCCATGGCACAGTTCTAAGCTGAATGCAAGGTGACATATAGAGACTGCAAACCAATGTTATTATATAGCAGAAAAAAGAAAAAATATTGAAATATAAACAGATCTTGCTATAGTCTGTGTGGGTGGATATGTGGATACTTTCACATATAATTATTTGGAAAAGAGCTTCAATTTGAACACAGACCATTTAAAAAACTCCTTCCAGAACTGAAAAATGATTACTTAGATTTCAAACTTATCAGTGTAGATTTCATTGTAATTGAAGGAGAGAGAATGTGGTTTATTACATATAAAGATATCTGATAGCTAAAATAAATAAAGTAGATTGACATGACAAGGGATGTGAAAATTAAAAAAATATAAACTGCACATTTCAAGAACTCTGAGTTAGAAAGAAACAGAAACAGAGATTGGAAAAAAAATCATCTTAGTGTGTTGATTAACAGTGCTAATCAGATATGCATTCAGCCAAAGCACTTGGGAAGATGAGGAGTCTCTCCTTGAGCCCACAGCACAGGCTCATGGACACCTTGTGGTAAGCCACGTTGTGGCCACATCTAAGTACATAATGAAACAAATGAGTCTGCATGATAAACCACATTACCCGACGAGAGTGCACATACACAACTCTGTAGTGAGGATGTAATCAATAACAAAAGATAAATACTGTCAAATAGAATCCACTGAAAGCCAAGCCATACAGATATTGGAGGCTGGAGTAAAATTCAGTAACAGAACTCAATGATGAGGGTGAACATTAAGGAGTAAAGTGATTTGCTTAACAAAACCTTACATGGAAGAGAATAGCATAAAAACTGTTTAAGACAGTGCGTCCATTTAAGTCATTTTGAATTTTCCACAGGCATACCTCTCAACCACTTAATGCAAACATTTTTAACAAAACCACAAATAATGGGAGCGCAAAGGGCTAAATTAGGGACATTGCTCAAATGCACTTACAAAGTTAATAGTATAACAGTTTTCGCATTGCCATGCATTCCATGAAGGATATGGAATCTGAAACACAAATGTCTATTTGTGACATCAGTCCTCAAGGATTTGCCAGAAAACCACTCCATTTATGAGGAATAGACCAAAAATATTAGTATACAATCAGGAAAAGTTGTGAAATTATAGAGAGTTAAGAAGTATGTACAGGGAAAATGTGGAATATGAAAGTAATATAATAAATAATATGATGCAACAACATGCATCATATCTAACAACAATGGAGAGTGCTAGCCTTACACCCATACTAAACTATGACAGTATCTTAGAAAGGAAAGATATTTTGTCTGAGGTGGTCAGTGCATTGCAGTCCTCTCACCAGTATGCCCATGTTGAAAAGTTAAGGTGGTACACTGTAGATGTCATAGTACAAAGAGTCATAAAACACATACCCGTATCACATGTGTAGGTGGACTGCAAAAAAAAAAAAAACAAGACAAGAAAAAACAGCAAGTAACAGGTAACAGACCTCAAGGGAAACAAACAGGTTGTAGACTTCAAAAGAAACAAACACAGAATTCCCATATTATGATGTCTCACATAAATACCTTAACAAGGGTGGCCAGTGAAGCAGTCATGCTGCAAGTCCCCTATAATACATTACACATCCATGCAGAACAACATAAATCAATTATGCAGACATTAATAGCACATATTCCCCCAAATGGCCATCTCAACACTGGCATAAGGAGCCAGATAAATAAATTATGTTAAGACAATGTCAACATATACCATGTAATGTACACACTGATGTCAGGATAGCTTACATTCAGGAGAATGTAACAGATGACAACATTAAAAGAGAAAAATTCAGGGATGAAAGTGAATGGAAGAACATTCTTCTAGGGTACGGAACAGTTGATAAGAAGGTGAACAAAATGCTCACACCTGTATTGGAGCCTCTGACTTTGTTAAAGAAAATACTCACCAGAATAGGTTATTAGCAAGGCATGTTAACAGAATATTCATGAAAAAGGTGGCTGCAAAATACATTTCAGCGAAACAGAGTATGTGAGATCAGGCAAACAAATACACATTCCTGGGTTTGAACTTCTGCTTTTGTATAAATATATTTTATTTATTTTACATTTGTTGACCGGGCTAGTCCAGCTGGATATATGTCCATTTTCAGTGGAGGCCCGGGGAGAAAAGCTCCACAAATTATAACAACATAAAAGGTCAAGACAAAGACAATAACAGTATAATTTGGTACATAAGTTTTAACAATTATAGTACAAGCCTAAGATTATATATTTTATATTTCAGTAGGAAAAAGGAAAAATTTATCTAAGAATAGATGAATAAGACAAATACATTTGTATTAGAAATGGTGTAGTACAAATCTTTATAACATATTACAAAATTAGATACACCTAGTAATTTATGATAAGAGATACTAAGGTCTCACAAAACCTAAGAAAGAAAAACACTAGAGATCAATAGATACGAGTATAGAAGAACAGCAAACAAGGATGGATTTCTAGTGTTATTTAACACATAGGTTGTGATACTATATGAAGGTGTTTGATCATTCCACAGTATATACTTATTTACATGAGAAAAAATCCTAAGGAAGGTTAAGCTCACTAAAAATTAGTGAGACAACACAAGATCATGATCATGGGAGGCTAGGAATTGTGGGAGTCTAGTTAATAGTTAGGTACTTAGTCTGGGTTAACACAGGGGCATAGCCAGTGTGATATGAGGTAGGGTTTAAGCTTGCTTTTAAATAAGCTGACAGAGGATATTGAGGTTAGCTGGCTTGGGATGATGTTCCAGGCTTTATCTACTGTATTGGAGAACAAGGTGTCACCAGCTAAGTTGTTGGATTTTGATATTTGTACAAGTAGGTTATTAGCTGAGCGTAAGGTCTTGAGGTTATTATAGGGGATGACTAGGGATGTAAGTATGGGTGTATTTTGAGGTAAATACAGGATCTTATGGGCTACTATTAATTGATTGAAAAGTATTAAATTTGGCAGCTCTAACCATCCTAACTGATTCAGATTGATACAGTGATGAGTTCTATAGGAGGACCCAGCTGCAAATCTGGCAATATTGTTGTAGGAGGATATAAGTTTACTCAGATTACTTCTACATATTTTGGTATAGATAGGGGAGGCATAGAGCAAGGTAGAGATGAAGTGGGTACGAGCAATAGTAACCCTGGCTGGAGGTGTAAGAAAGGGTTTTATTCTATAGAGGGAACCTAGTTTCTTGTTTACTATTTTTATGGTGTTATTAATGTGAGGTTCAAAGGACAAGTTGTTATCTATTAGTACCCCGAGTAGTTTGGTGGTTGGTTCAGGAGATATTATAGTTCTATCATTTGAAGTAATAGTAAAGTTAAGTGGGGAGGTTCTGTGGGTGGGGTAAATAGTAACATTTTTGTTTTTTTGGGGTTAAGGATAAGACGCCTTTGTAGGAGCCAGTTTTCAACTGTACTAAAGGTCATTTGGGTTAGTGACTGAAGTTCTGATTGAGAAGCAGCAGCGCATATGAGTGTGGAGTCGTCAACATATTGGATACAGTCAGCTTGAGGAATTACAGAATGAAGGTCATTTGTAAAGATGGAGAAGAGTAACGGGCCAAATATAGATCCTTGTGGGACCCCTAGAGTGACTGGGACGTGGGAAGATAAAGTATTTTCCCATAGTACAGCCTGTTGCCTGTTATGTAGGTATGATTGGAACCACTGTATAGTATGGTTGTCCAATGACAGGTTTTTGAGTGTGTCTATAAGGAGGTGGTGATTCACCATGTCAAATGCTTTGGACAGGTCAATAAAAACAGCTGAGGATAGAGTATCAATATTACGATTACTGTTAATATGGTTAGTGAAGGATAAGAGAGCAGAGGTGGTGCTATGAAATGGTCTAAAGCCATGTTGACAGGGTGCTAATAAATTGTGATCGAGTAGGTAGGTTAACAGTTGTATGTGTATACATTTCTCCATTATTTTTGCCAAAGGAGATAGAATAGCTATGGGCCTATAATTGGACAACTCTTTGGAGTTACCGCCTTATGCAGGGGAATTATGTGAGAGACTTTCCAGATTAGGGGAATAGATCCTTCAGAAATAGTTCTGTTAATGAGGATGGATATGGGGTAGGCTATGACTTTAGCAGCTTTTGCAGGTATTCTGCAGGTAATTTATCAGCAGAGAGAGTAGTGGGTTTAAGTTTCTGTATGAGGTTACAGATAAGTGAAGTGGGCACTGGCTGAAAATGAAATTGATGAGAATTATTGGTAAAGGTTGTGGCAGAGCCTGGGATGCTAGGGGATAGCTGGTTGGCTAGGGATTGTATGGTTTCAGTGAAAAAAGTATTAAATGAGTCAGCTATTTGGATGGGATTGTTGTGATCAGAGCCAGAGGGAGAGGGAGTACTTGAGCATCCAGGGTGTAGGAGGATATTGATACCTCGCCAGAATTTTTGGGGATTATTTTGGTTGGTTTGTTGTAGTTGGTAGTAGTAGTTTCTTTTATCGGCTAATATGGCTTTTTTTGTTTCATTTCTTAGCTGTCTGAATTGCTGGTGGTCTGAGGGGATTTTTGTTGAGCGCCATTTGGCCCATTGTTTATTTCTTTGGAGGATTTTTTGTTTGGTCATTTTGGTGAGCCATGGTGCCAGTTTGGTTCTAATTCTAACTTTGCGTAATGGGGCATGGCTGTCTAATATGGTTAGAAATTTAGAGTTAAAGTATTTCACGGCATTATCTATTGGGAGGTATTTCAGGGGTGACCAGTCACAGGTGACTAGTTCAGCTTGAAAGTGAGCAGGGTTAAAATTTTTGGTA
This sequence comes from Protopterus annectens, assembly GCF_019279795.1. NCBI lineage: Eukaryota > Metazoa > Chordata > Ceratodontiformes > Protopteridae > Protopterus > Protopterus annectens. Next base: position 1,348,680,158 of record NC_056731.1, read on the forward strand.
GTGCGAATAGTTCTACAGATGGTAGAGTTTAGGATGACAGTTTTTGTTCTGATTAAATAGGTAAGCAAGTGATCACTTATGTCCTCAGGGAGGGTGCCTGTTTTATAGTTTAGTTGGGGGGTATTAGTGAGTATCCAGTCAAGGGTACTAGTTTTGTTGTTAGTTTTATTGGTGCGGGTTGGGGATGCTATAGTTTGGGTAAAACCATATAAGTTGATATGAGAAGAAGGCTGCTCAGATATACAGGAGTTCCAGTTAATGTTAAAATCTCCAAGTATAATGGTTTCTTGGGGGTAGTTACTTGAGAGCCAGCTGAGGATAGCCTCTAATGTGTTGATGTTATTGCCTGGGGGAAGATAGACACATGATAGATATATGGCTTTGCTTTTGTTAAGCTGAACCTTAGTTAGAAGAATTTCTGCATTGTTGCAAAGTGGAGGTTTGGAGTCTAACAAGGTAACTTGTAATCCATTCTTATAAAGTATGGCTACGCCTCCTCCTTTTTAGTGTTACGGTCACGCCTTATGATATTATAGCCAGGGTAGAACTGCACTGTCTTGTATTGATGGATTAAGCCATGTTTCAGACAGACAGAGGATGTCAAAGGAATAAACATCAATAAGGGCATGCAGGTGAGCTATTTTGTTATTGATGCTACGAATATTAAGATGAGCTATCAGGAGAGAGTTGGGGGTTTGGTAAGTGTCTGTGTGATTGAATTTGTTGGTGTATCAGGCTGTGTAGCTGTGATAGTGGTAGGACCTGGGTTAGGTGTATATCACCATCTAACAGGGAGTGGACCTGAACTTTTAGGATGAGTTGTAGAAGTTTAAAAATTAGGTTCTTATTTTTCTAGCTAGTGGGTTACATTGAGAGATGTGATGGAGTCTATGAAATATGGCTGCTGAGTACTTAGCTGAGCTGGGAGGTTGCTAACACTATGAGTGGAGCTGGGGGTAAGGACAGAGGTGTGTGTGATGTGGGTATGCAGTCCTAGGAATCTATGGTGTTCGTAGAGAGTAAGTAGATAGGGAATGATAAGTATAATTAGGAGTAGTAATAAAGGTAAGGGTTTACAGGATCCTTGAGCCATTTGTTTAGGTTAAGGTGGTTAAATGTAGGGATATTTGTGGATAGAGTGGTAGGGTAATGGATAAAGGTAAATGAGTGATGGTTCTTTAAGGGGGAGGAGATAGGGGTAAAGTGAGAATATAATAGAGGTAATAGCACTTTAACATCTTTAGCATCTTGAGTTATGCACATGCTACTGATGCCACCAGAACAACTGTTAGCACGACATGCTAACAGAACATTCATGAAAAAGGAGGTTGTAAAATACATTTCAAGGGAATAGAAAAAGTGAGCACAGACAAACAGTATGCATGTACATGGATTCAAAGTCATGAATTTTCACATTGATAATGCAAATTGATGGCTATAACTAAAATCTGCCATAAAAAGGGTGTTCTAAAGAGGTGTGAATACAAATAGACATGTAGAGTTAAAAATAATGTTGCAAAATGTAAAATAAACTGAGAAAAATACATATCTCAGATGGGGAGTGACAATATATGAATTACTGCATGATTTTAGTAAGGCATTGAAATATGATGTTACCACCTTTTGCACTTGCATGGCATTATTATGGCATCATAATGACAGTTGTCACTAATCCACCAGTTAGATCATCATGGATTTGAACCCCTGACTGCCTAATTTACAGCATCTTGAGTTATGCACCTGCTACTGATGCCACAGATCAAGTTATACAGCACTTGTCATAAAGCACACATTTGAAGGAATTTTTTCAACAGAATGTGAAATGACTATGGCCATGGTTAAAAGGAACTGCTATCTAATAACATTGGTTTGCAGTCTCTATCTGTCACCTTACATTCAGCTTAGAACTGTGCCATGGCCTATTGGGCATACGTTGACTTCTAAGAATATTTCACACTTTGGGTTGACTATGTATGACACCCAACATGGCAGAGCTATTCAGGAAGCTATAAAGCAATTATATGCACTCAGTGCTCACTTTTGCTCTGAATTCCAAAACCATCTGTAATACATATTAGTGTTTGCTGCTGTTCATACCTCTTAACTGTCCAGATTTTTGCCTTATATTTTTGGTCTGTTTTTCATAAAATTGTGTTTTTCTGGAAAATTAGTGGCAAATCATTAAAGACTGCTTTTAGAAAATAATGACAGACATTTGAACTACAGACTTCATACCCTTCAGAAAATTCATGTTAATGCAAAACCTGTTATTCTATCAAATTTATAAGTTTGCAAGAGCAATATTTAAACATTGTCCCTATTTTGGGGCTTTTCCCCACTTTTATTTATATCTTTGTCCAGATTTCTTACTCTAAGAGGTTGAGAGGTATGCTGCTGCTATTATTATGCTGCAGGTGCAACAGGCTTTAAATCAAGGTGCTGCTGCTGCCAGGCCTCTGGCATGGAGAAGGGTGTTTAGACCCCATTTGAGTTATCATGAACTGCATGACCCAGAAAATTGTACAGCAAACCAGGTAGACAGGGAAACAGTATAGTAAATATGAAATCTATTCCACCCTTATCCGAGGCCCAACCTGTTAAAAAACCTTACTGTTTAGTTCCATATGCAAGTAATTATATGTCCCTAAGATGACACATCTGTCCTGTGTACAGTGATGACAGTAATTCTGCATGACTGTGTGTCTGTAATATCCACTTATGGACTTTGCACAATAATGTGTATCAAGCATTTTACTTTCCCACACAAACATGGAGCCATAACTACATTAAATATATGCAAGGGCCAGTGCACAGTCATCCATGGCACAGAGTGATGGTGGGAGAAAATACGTGAGGGCAAGCCTAACACTAAATAAGTGAGCAAGAATCATTGAATTATATTGCCTACTTGAAAGTTCTGAAGTATACCCCCTGTTGTTGTCCTTCATGTCAGAACCAACATCAATGTACAAAATAAGTAAAAAATTAAAGCTCCATATTAGTACACACATGTAAATCCAGCCACCCATGAAAAAAGTAAAGGAAGTGTACAGGATCACTTTACATCCATTGTCGTCTTTTTCCCCTGTGTGGTGTGCTCGCTCTGCAAATTAGACCCAACTGCGTCACCTACCTGCACAGACCCTAAAGGCTTTTTTGAATCTACATGGTATCCTGATGACTATCACCTTAAGAAAATAAACTTTATGAAGTACTTGTAACCATCTAGAGTCCTACCTTTGCACAGACAGCAACTAGCTTTTTAGACCCAACTGTGTTGTCTACCTGCATGGACCCTGAAGGCTTTTTGGAACCTACATGGAATCCTGCTATCACCTTAAGACAAGAAACTTTATGAAGTACTTGTAACTATCTAAAGAGTCCTGGCATTGCACAAACAGCAACTAGCTTTGCATGTAACATTTATACTTTCAAACATGTTATACATTATTTTTTCTATATAACTAGTATCAGTTTCCATTCCTTGTGTCTGCTATAACCTATGAAATTTGACTTTTGAGCTTGCACACCCTGCAAGGATGGCAACTTAATCTTTGTTTCCTTTTTCAAAATCTACCATTGGTTTTGCTGCACTGTCTCGCTGATAGATTGTGGCAGTCGAGATACCTGCAGTGGACTGAGTCAACATACCTACCCTGGCTCCTCCTCTCCTGGCTAGAATCAATAAAAATTGGGTGCCATTTTTAAACTAAGATTAGGATGCTACTTTACATCTATTGCCATCCTTTTCCACTACAGTAGAACAGTGATTGATATCATGAAATTTACCAGGAAATTGAATTTATTTTACTTGATGCATCATTTACCTGATTATGATAAATCTTTAATTAGACCTTCTTCTTTCAATCCCAAATTACATCACACTATCAAAGTTTTCGAGGAACAATGTATTCAGGATGTTAGTCATTATTTATCCAAAAATCATGTTTACATTCACCATAACATGACTATTGAAGAGAAGTCTGCCTTGTTTGATTTACAAAAGTTAACTAACCAACTTAGGTTTATGAAAAGTGACAAGGGGGCGAATATTGTCATAATGAGTCAGGAAAAATATAAAGCTTGTATGTTAAAAATGTTAGAAAACACTTTAGAGTATGAACAGGTACCTTTATATGTCATACAGCGACAGTTTCGAATGATACATTCTCATTTATATGACTGCCTTATGTCTGGTGACATCACAGTTGAACTGTATGATTTCTGTGTGGTAACAGAGCCCATGATTGGTGTGATTTTCGGTATTCCGAAAACACACAAAGATCTCACTGATCCACCATTTAGGCCGATTATTTCTTCCCCACATTCCATCACTGAAGGGGTAGCTTTGGTGATTGGTTGGGATCTTTACTCCTAGATCAACCATCATTTATCAGGGATTCATGGCATTTTTTGAGCAAACTACGATCTTTTGCTGAAAACTTTTCTTTTGATGCTAACAAACATATTATTTTTACTATTGATGTCGTGTCCTTATATACTTGTATTCCCCATGATGATTGGGTTGAAGCAGTTCGAGATTATTTGTGTAAAAAACAATGTTTTCCTGTTACCACTATCAACACTATTTGTATGTTCATTGAACTTGTGTTACATAATAATTTCTTTTTATTTGGTCAGAATTATTATAAACAAAAAAGAGGGGTAGCCATGGGTTCCCCAGCTGCACCAGCCTATGCCAATGTGGTCATGGCATGGTGGGAACTCGAGGCTATGCCTTCATTACAACGGAAATTCCAAGTGGAATTTTTCTCCAGGTTCACTGATGACTTGGTTTTTATCATTGAAGGGGGACCTGATACTGTTGATAGTTTTGTCTCTGAAGTGAATTCATTTCCGGGCTTTTTGAGATTTACTAAAGGTGATGTTGGTTTAGCTGTCAACTTTTTAGACGTTCATTTTTGGTGGGATTCAATCAATTGTATGTTTTATAGCAAGATTCATCGCAAAGAAACCTTTACCAACGGTTATTTACATTATTCCAGTGGGCACCCTAGGCACATGATCAAAAATATTCCCAGAGGGCAACTCATCAGAGCGTGTCGTATGACTACTAGAGATTGCGATTTAATTGCTGAATTTCAGTTCATCATTGAATTGTTCTCTCAGAGAGGGTATGATGTTATCATGTTAGAGAATATTGCTAAAGAAGTGTTTGACAGGCGTTTTTCTGATTTTCCTGCAATTTTGGTTACCCCACACAGTGACAACGTTGGTCTTTTCGGTCCTAAGTCTACGTCCTTGGTTGGCTCCAATTTAACTTGTTCCTTTGAGATGAGTAGTGATAGCTTTCACCTTAGGTCCATTTTGGAAAACAATTGGAAAGTTATCCACGGTAATTTTGATATTCATAGGGTTTTAGGTGATAAACCTAAATTTGTGTTTCGTAATGAATTTAATGTTAAAAAGATTTTGGAAAATAACAAACACACAGTTACTGCTCCTGTTTCCAACAGAAAAGGCATGCACTGCTGTCATCAGTGCACCATTTGTAGATTTATTTCTGTGGGGCCTTACATAGCTGTTTCCACTACAGATAACATTCTTGAGGTACCTGGTTCGGTCAACTGTAACACCAGCAATGTTGTTTACATTTCTTTTTGTTCTGGATGTCCTGCATTTTATGTAGGAATGACTACCAGGAAACTCAGTACGAGTATTAAGGAACACCTATACGCTATTAAATCTAAAGATTGTACTAATGCATTGTACAAGCATTCTATTAGTTGTTCTTCTTTTAAAAAGTTTTTATTTTCAGTGTTAGAAGTTTGTTCAGTTGACCCTAGGGGAGGGGATTTTAAATGTCATCTTGAACAGAGGGAAGCCATCTGGCAGATTAAATTAAAATCAGCCAGGCTTAAATGAATATATTAACTTGAAATGTTTTTTGAAACATCGCAAGTTATATATTAATGATAAACAGAAAGTGGCTTCCCTTTTTAATTGATTTATATTTTGTTATTATTTTCACATTTTTGCTGTTACAATGATTGTTTAATTGGTTAATTATTTAATTACTGGGTGTATATAATGCTTGATGTGTTTTTTGTATTTTATTCTGATGAAGTTTTTTACGAAAGCGGACAAATAAATTTTTGGTACGCTATTTGGAGCTTTGTTTCTATTCCACGCATTTCTACCTCCTTGTGGCATTTTTATTTGTTGGTTTTTAATTTGCACTTTTTTAGTTTGGATCCTGGAAACTATCGCCGCATAAGCCTGACTAGCTTGGTCTGCAAAGCTATGGAAAGGATCATCATGGACCTCATAAATAAAGATATTGGGGACCTACAAACACTGGATCCTACCCAGTTCGGCTTTGTTAAGGGCAGATCCTGCCTCTTAAACCTGGTTGATTTCTTTGAAACAGTCACCAAGGCCATTGACGAGGGGAAGGTGGTCCACACAGCCTACCTGGACCTCGCAAAAGCCTTCGATACAATACCCCACTCGGGCATTATAGATAAGCTCACCAGCTTAAATATAAACCCCTATGTCACTAGATGGATTGCAAACTGGCTCAAGGACAGAACCCACATGGTTAGAATTGCTGGAGCCATGTCAGACTCCAAACCAGTTACAAGTGGTGTCTCACAAGGCTCAGTCCTGGGACCTCTCTTGTTCGGTATATATTTCTCGGAGGTACAGGCCAACACGGAAGGACTGTGGCTGACCAAGTTCACAGATGACTGAAAACTGGGCACCATAATAGACTCTCCAGCCAACACAAGCATCCTCCAAAAGGGCCTCGTAGAAACAGACAACTGGTGCCAGAACCATGGCCTCAAGCTAAATGCCAAAAAGTGTATAGTCATCCCCTTTGGCAAAAACAAAGTGCCCACAAATTACCACATAGGTGGTAATCCATTAAGTACAGAAGAAGTAATTAGGGACCTGGGGACCCAAGTTGATAGCAATCTCTCATTTGACAACCACGTGGCCAAAGTGGTTAGAAAAACATTTTATATAGCCCACCTAATCATGAAGGGATTCACATCTAGATCAGTGGAGGTCATCATGCCTCTTTACTCATCCCTCGTCAGGCCCATAATTGAGTACAATGCCCCTTTTGGGATGTACCTTACCAGGCACCTGCAGCAACTGGAAAGACCCCAAAAGTGCCTCACCAAGAGGAACAAAGGGCTCAAACAGATGCCATATGCTGCTTGGTTAAAGAAACTCCAGCTCTACTCAGTGGCATACCGCCTGTTCAGAGGCGATCTGTGCCTGACGTATAAAGCCATGTCCAACCCGGAATTAATGGACATGCTGCACCTCAGAAAATCCAAATCCCATCGAGCCACGCTTCGAGAGACTTGAACCTCAGCACTGAAATAAATAGGACATGCTGGAGGGACAGATTCATAACCCAGAGGCTCCCTTCACTCTGGAATAAAATCCCAGTCCAGGTTAGGCAGAGTCCCTCATTGACTCTCTTCAAGAGGAATCTTGATGAGTGGATGGGAGATCATAGGTTTACCCCGGGTATCACTTCTGTGTCACTGTTAGACAGAGGCACAGTATACTAACCTCGAAAAAGGGCATAGCAAAATAAATTTAAAATGGGTGGCGAAAGCCAAACACATTCTGGCTAGGCTTATAAATGCCCTAGGGCAGATAGCCTAGTATAAACCTATGAACCTATGAACCTAATAATCTGTTACACGAACACCTCCCAACCCCTACCCAGCACAGATTTCATCCTCAACATAGCACATCTACAAGCACTAATATCTTTCACACATACTATCGCCAAAGTTTGGGATGAAAATAAATTAGTCTCCTGTTCATTCCTTAACCTCTCCAAGGCCTTTGATACTGTCTCCCATCCTCTATTGCTATCTAAACTCACTAACCTAAACCTCTCAAGCTCTACTATAAAATGGTTCAGTAGCTGCCTCTCAAATAGATTTCTATCTGTCAAATGGCTATCATCTTTTTCTCCCTTCCTAACTGTAAAAAAGGGGTTCCCTAAGGCTCCATTTTTAGTCCCCTTCTTTTCAACATCTTTACTAACTCCATCTACACCTCATGTCCCCTCATTACTGTAATTCAATATGCTAATGACTCAGCCATTATCTCCTGTTCTGACAATTTTAACAAATTACACACCACCATTCAATGATCTCTACACTCTCTCAAAAAATGGCTAACATCAAATCAATTTCTGCTTAACCCTAAGAAAACCAAATTTCTCCTCCTTTTATCCTTGAACCTCAAAAATTCAATTTCACTGTCACATCCCTAAACAACACTATAATCACTGTCAAAACTCACATTAAACTCCTTGGTGTGATGACAGTTGACTAACTCAAGTTTGACCTACATATTCAACAAAGCCTTAGAAAAACACCAGAAATTAGGACTACTGTATAGACACAAACAATTCCTATCAGAGAAATCCAGAACCCACCCTTGCTCAGGCTTTCCTGCTCCTCACTCTATTCTATGATGCCTCTATTCTCACTAAGCTTCAATCCAACATCATATCTAAACTGGAGCTCACATACAACAAAGTGGCTAGATTTGCGGCTAATATGCCCTTTGGATCTTGCCATTGTTTATCTCTGAAAAGCCTTCAATGGCTAGAGTCCCACCACCAACTCCTTATACTTCAGCTGTATCTAGCTCATTCTGTTCTTAACCTTCCCCCTCTTGCCCTACTCTCACCTCCCTGATATCTTATTATACTCCAAATCAAACTCTTTGAAGCTCACAACAGAACCTTCTTGAGGTATAAATGCCAAAGAAAAACATTGGCAAACTCTTATATAGCCACTCCTTAGTGCAAAATTAGAACAAATTACCTTATATTTCCAACATTTACTTCTTCAAAAAAGAGCTACAATCCCATTTGCTAAGCTCATGGTCTTGTCTATGCCATGATCCACCTAACCCCCCCCACTAATCTATCTACCAACTCCCTCCATCTTGTTTATAAACTAAACTATTACTGCTCTTCTACTTTCTTTATTGTTTGGGAGACTTTTGTCTCACTGTACAACATTGTTGCTTGCTGCTATATATATATATAGTTTTCTTTTTTTGTCTGTGCTTACCTTTACACTGAAGAACATCATTGCTTACTATTTTTATATATACTATTTTTAATGTACTCAATTATAGATATATACTAATAGAAAATAGTCTCTGTCTAAATTTATAGCTGTTCATGTTCATAATCTAACTTTATTGTATTCCACTTTTTTACTAAATTGCATACTGTAATATTTTGAGTAACTCTGGAGATTTTCTCCTTGGGCCGCCACTGAAAAAGGGCATTCAGTCCAGTTGGACTAACCCAGTCAACAAATGTGACAATAAAATAAAATAAATAAAATAGGTAATTTAAGGAGGACAACAGCTGTGCAACTGAATAGTACATAGCAGCATTAACCAAACCAATGTTATCCAGCACAAATAGGTAAAAATGTTCTTGGATGTCCACTTGTGTGGTGGGAGGTTAGTTATATATCACAGGCTTAACACATTTGTGGACTACAAACAACAAACTTCAGACCTTGTTATAAAAGGATGCAGCACTCTTCAGCAATAATTGACAGATGGACATAGAAAATGTTCCATAATGTCATTTTATATTTTTCACAAACTTTTGTAATGTAACAAATAATGGATATACATGCCTATGCCACCAGCAAGGGGCAAACAATGCACACAGTAAGCTATGGGTGTATTGTGAAATACAATCTTTCACTAAGTTGGAAATACAGCATTTTGTAAAAAAACAGCAACTTACTTTGCATCAAGTTAGTTGTGACACTACAACTTTACAAGCAATTAACATTTAGCTCTCTGGATAAACAGTCACCCCTACCATGATACACATTTCCTTGCGTACACAATTACCTTAATATAGTGTAGATTCAGCCTTTGTGGGGCTTAGAATATGCAAATGAGGTGTGATCTCATTAGTATTCATAAATTCCAAAATCTACGCTAAGTGCAGGGAATGTAAACATGGGCGGGCACTGGGAAGTGTTACCTGTTAAGTGCTTGCAAGTGTGAATTATTACTCTGACAGCAGCATCAATCAGGATGTGTTAGGGAAGAGGTACTGACAAGAAATGTTCTAACTACAGCTGACTGACTTTGGAAAGGAATATTCCTAACATTTATATGAATTGTTTATGACAATAGTTTCTGCTTCTGAATACAACTGTGTTTGAAATTCTAAGGAAGTACATTACTCACTGAAATATATTTATCAACTGAAAGGCAAAGCACATAGCAGCCTTTTGAGAGATGCATAGATCATTAAATAATGTTCACAAAATAAAGAAAAGCAAATAGGTGCAGTGTTTAAATGTTTGATTTTATACTGTCTGAGGAAAGTTGATCATCCTACTGCCAGTATCAGAACCATCCACACATCTAACTGCAAATTACACAAGACAAAGGACAGGAGTTTTTTGTGTTGCTCCCTTAATGTCAATGGATACTGTGCCCACATTGAGTATAGGTAAACTTCTTCACAATGTAATGTGTGTGGTACATAGTGATAAGAATCTGAACTGTTTCTTGTGAATACCCTGTTCCAGACATGGCTGTGTTTGTGTGAACATGATGTTTAATGGGCAAATGTTCATTTGGAAATGCAACCAATTTGAGGAAATATTAAAGCTCCCCCCCCTTTGCATGCCATTTGGCATTGCATACTGTGGACTGACAGCAGCCCCAGCAGTAAACTGCCTATGGAAAAAAATGCAAAGTTTAATTTACACTGCCTTCTGTAGTGCAAACAATTCAGACAGTGGTGCATGGCTATCAGCAATCTAAATAGTACTCAGTGAAGAAAATACACCTATGAAGTAAGTTTCTCTGTGGCATAAGGTGTACGTTTTGTGAGTTTAGAGAAAGAAAACAGATGATGCAGTGATCAAATACGGATAATTATTAATTTTACAGATGGGGGTCTGAATACACATTTACACACATTTTTTATCATTGTGTTGTGTAAAACAGCTATTCACAGTATTGCTAACAGCAGGTAAACTGTTGTCTATAGAGTTTCACATTATTTGTCATTAACTACAAGCCTGATAACGTGGTCCACAAAGTTAATTTCTGATGTTGCAAGGAGATGTGAGATGGGTGAATGTGTCACTTTTATACACTTCTTGCTCTGGTCATTGCTATAAATACCTATCAACTGAATTCATTTTACTATCAGCTTTTTTCTTTGTTATATTTTGTTTTTAATGCCTTTTGCATTTGTTCTCCATTCAGCAGCCTGCAAACATTGTTCTCTGCTTAAGGAAAAAATGAAAAATGTAATTTGGGTTGCCTTCTGTAGCACAAACATATCTGGCAATTGTTTACTTTCATCAGCACTCTGGACAGGACTAAGTGGAGAAATTCTACCTGTCACATATTTATCTCTGTGGCACAAGGTATAAGTGCAGTGAGTTTAAATAAAGAGCACATGTGAATAAGACTTTGAATCCAGTTAATATATACTTTTACAAAGGGTTTCAGAATCCAATTTCTCACAACATTTTGACTAGGAATGTACTACTAAATACAAATGAGAATGTTAAACATGTTTACTTCAAGCAATGTATTGGTAATACCTATATAATTATTTTTTTCTATTTAGCATACATCATTAATGCTTCACATATAACCTCAGAACAATGTCTGCACAATTTGTTAAACATAATGATGATATTTAATTTAAAATGCACTTGCTTATCGATAATGGGCACAATAGTTTTATTATAATCATCATGACTCATCACATATCCTAACTATGTTTTTAGGACAGTATGTCTTGTGAAGTATGTATGCAACATACTCCAACCTGTATTACTCAGGCCATGTAACTCCATCTATCTGAAATATGTTTACAAACAGAAATACTGCCTTTTACATAGGGATACATTCCCAGGGCTACTTAAAATCATACACATACAGGCCTCTCTGAAGTACATATTCATTCATTCTGGTAGTATTGCTCTAATTACCATGCTTAAAATGAAGTTCTCCTGTGGTAATAATAATCAACAAATACGTTTCAGTGTTTGCATTCTTTATCCTATGGGTTTGATTCCCATATGGTAAATCATGAGTTTAACACTGTGTAAATTCAAAAATCAAATTGTGCCACAATTTATCCTGTTGATCCTTCCAAACACTCAGGATTATGTGCCAATCAGTTAAGCCTTTCATTGCTGAATACTGTAACATATATCATTAGGTTGAGCATCAAACATAGCAAACCTCACTGCCATGTATCACACCTTTATTGCTATTTGATGTAAGTACTGCCAGTGTGTCTACCAAGGAATCCATATGCTTACAATTGTGCAAATGCAGCTGGCAAGGTTGTGCATCCTTGTGCACAACCTGATACATGTGAGATCTGACTTGGGCACAATTTCAGACATATATTGTTAGCTTGACTTCTGTAGACATGACTGGTGATGGAGAGAAGGGTGTTAAATTTGGAGCACAAAAGTGGGGTGTTATAGACTCCAGTTTTTTTTTTTTTTGTGACGTGTAATGAAGTGCTACAGCTGTAGGGTGCTGCAGGGGAATTATACTAGGTCTTAGTATAAGGCTGAGGCTTGGAATAGCTAGTCCATGGCTGTCTCCATTGTGACTGGTATTCCATGCACTGGGGAATGATGTCATCACCACTATAGTGACCTAAAATGTATAAACAGGGCTTCCTAAGCCAATTTGAGGATTAATTTAAGACAGCAAGCACCCCTTGGTTGTGTAAGTATACTGACCCATCAACAGTCAATGATATAACATACATTAGACATCCAAGACAGTTATTCATTATGCTTTCATATGTGTTTTTTTTTTCTTCTGTGCAGACACAGTGGAAATATCAGCAAACTGTGAAGTACACCCGAAGAGACTAACTTGTTTCAGAGAGGCATGGGGTGGGTATGCCTCAGGTTAAAATGTAAGACAGATAATTATTTTCAGTCCCTCACTCCCTACCATCTTTAGCAGGCATACCTGAATCTTGATATCAAGCATGCATGCTTTCTCCAATAGCTCTTTCTGGTTGCATTAGGTAATGGAATCACCACCTTAACTGTGTGTGGGTTCAATACCCAGAAACAGCCACTAGGTTTTATTTCATGATAATATTTCTAAAATACTAATAGCAATAATGAATTTCAGGAACAATTCAATTATAATAAGTGCAAATATTACATGTGAATGCATATATCCTATGCAGCACAGGGAAGTAAAAGCTGCTATTTCTTATATCCTAGCAATGAGATTTGTTTATTTTATGATACTTTAATACATTCCCATCATATCTGGATGTAGTAAAAGTGTTCAATAGTCAGTTATCATATTTATTTATGTACTGAAAGAAATGTATTGAAAAAATAAAATAATGCGACATGCCATGGATCTAATTCTCACTGTTTTTGTCCCCCACCCTCTCTCTCTCTCTCTTTTTTAATAATTTCTTAAAATTCTGCTGTTTGCTTACCTTGCTGCTAAAAACAAAATGATCAACAGCACAGAGAGGTAGACTGACCACTGGGGCTTGGCCAGCACAGAGCCAGATATAACACTTGATGACCAAGGCTAGGACCCTGCTGGCTTGGGGGGGGGGGGCTGCCAAAACATTTATTTTTTAATTTAAAAGTAAAGAGAAAAAAAACTCACATGTCTTCTTTAAGGGAATGCATCTTTGAGAACATCCTATGCATGCACATTTACATCTCATTGTGAATCCACATACACCTACTGTTGCTTGCATAGATGTATGCTTGCTTCTTTTTGTATTACATATGCAGAATTTAAACACATAACTGTTCCATTCTACAGAAGTAAATACACCACAGAATGTGATCGGTAAGAGAGCATGTGTGTGTGTGTGTGTGTGTGTGTGTGTGTGTGTGTGTGTGAAATGCCCAAGATATAGCTGGCAGGTTAGTTAATTTAACCAGGCTCAAACCTTGTACCTTAGTTACAGGAGACAAGAGCCTGAATCCTCTACACCAACTACCATGCTATGAGTTCTAGTGCATTATCAAGGAATTGTGTGTTTCAGTACATTTTTAAAGAATTGTGAGTTTGTTGCATTTTCAAGGCATTGGGAGCTTCGGTGCATTTTCAAGGAATTATGAGTTTCAGTATATTTTCAAGGAACTGTGAGCTTCAAGGGAAGGGAAAGGAAAATAAGTTTGCTGCTGCTCATGCTAAGTCTTTCTCAATGTGCAACATGTTTGCTTTAGCAAATAGTCATCCCTATTTGTGCTAGATAATTTGTAAGCAGTGATAGCAGCACAAAAGGCAACATACTTGATTTTGACATGTGTAGCTGGATTGCTGATACTGTGTTTCTTTAAGGGGGAGGGTGCTGCAGTTCTGAATGTATCCTTTGGATGAGATGCCTTGAAACTATGAACCTGTTGTTGGTTTGTCATCCATTCCCTATTGCAATATTAACAGCCTGCAATTTTTTTTCATGAAACATAGGCAATTTATTCTTCAAGGGCAGAATGCACTGAATTTGTAGATGAAACACTGATATATAAAGTTGTTTGCTAGTAGCAACCTCTTCATTAGTTACAGAACTCTTTAATGTGGAATTATTCAGATGACTTTCACTTCTGCAGAGATTGTGCATATTGACGGATATCGGTGGATTATAATGATATAAGTTAGAGAAACCTTTTATGGTTGAAATGGTCTGAAATGGGCAGTTTTATCATTATTGGTTCATATGTTTTGTTTCATTGCTTACTGGGAAAATGTTCAAAACTACAAATTGAAAACACGTTAACCAGTGGTGCTGTATTATACTGTACAAGAAGGATAATTTAATACAATCAGGAAGGTAAACCGAAGAACAGATGCATGTATGCATTGTTCTGAAATTCTGTGCAAGTGGCCTATGGTTTGAAAACAACCCAAAGGTACATTTAATCTGACACTGGCCTGATGCATTTTCTTTGAATGTGGGTTTCAATGCCATTTCAATGAATGTGAGTTTCAGGGGCAGAGACGTTTACTGTTGATGCTAAGTCTGTTTTCACTGTGAGACTGTATTGCTTTGTTTAGTAAATGTCTACCAGTGTTTGTGCTATAAAAATTGAAATACAATTTTAAATTCAATCAAAATATCTGCAATCATTATAAAAGTAAAGATGAAAATTGTATGCACACTGACAGGTTTGAACAATGTTTATGGTAACTGGGGAGAAACAGGGCTGGGGGAGCTGCTGCAGAGAAGCCCAATCCATTTCCTTTACTGGGGTCCCATTTGACAATAATTTGGCTCTTATCCTAATACTACATTAATTACATTAAGGTGCTTGCTCCTTATTGTGAAGTCTGTCTTGCACAGATCTTGCCTGAATAATTATGCTGATAAAGCAGAAGGTAGCATAGCAGCAATATGTGCAGAAATACAACATGCACTAATGTGCTATTATGTCCATATTATGTATTCCTCTCATTAACTGTCCACCTCTTCCCATCACCTCTGTGTCATCCAGTCAACCTCTTTGATTCCAATATGTTTTCATAAGCCATGTTTCCACCACCAACAAAATGCTAGGTCCCTCCTGTGTTTCATAATCCACTTGTAGCATTTGTATGAGATTTGGCTAAATGCAACTGTCATGACAAATGTGTGAATAATTATACAATTTAATGTGACTATAACACATTATCTGTTCTGTGCTCCAGCATGATGGTCGTATGCATATAATGCTTATTAGGGTGAAAGTCAGCAAAGAGCACCATAGAGTAATATTAATTCCCAATAAACGAATTGGCACCAGTGGAGACAATAAATCCAACCACAGGACCGTAGCTGAGTTATTAGTTAAGCGCTTTCACTCTCTTTAAGAAAGTCATGTGACATAGTTGGTAACAGTTTATAAAGGATTTGGAATTGGTAAAGTGTTTGTTCTAAAGAAGCTCATGTTGAATAAAGTGAGTGAAAGCGCTTAACTAATAACTCATCTATGGTCCTGTGGTTGGATTTATTGTCTACGTTGGTGCCAATTCGTTTATTTGGTTTTGAATTCGTTTTGAGTTTGTTTTAATTTAGTTTTTAATATTAATTCCCATTTTATATTCAACACCTTAAGATATGATTATGCATGAGCTAATACAGCAGTGCAATTGAGCTTAGCAGTGCTGCTGTTCAGGTAGAGAGTAAAAAATGTACAAATATTTTTTTAAGTTGCACAATACTTAAATGTCTGTATTGAATTTTGACAAGTTATCTTGATTTCAGAGTGATACTGACTCAGTTACTTCAGCCTGTTAATCTATGTTTGTCATCCAGTGTGCACATTTGCAACTGTGTTGCAATTTCCGTTAACATATTCGCACATAATCCATCATTGTTATTCTGCAGTGCACTGCCCTATGTAGGAAGTGTCTATCTTATCAATGCACATTGTGCAAGCATGAGACAAGACAAGTGTGCAGTCATCCTGGAATAAAGTGGTAGGAATGCTTGACTGATAATCCATTGGTTTACAACTGTGATTGTTTGTACCATCTCATACTGAAAAACAGGTACATGTCCCTCACGGTTACCCAGTGTACATGAAAGACAGTATATAAAGAGAAGTATGCCATTACATGGGACAATCTCAGTGCTGCTACATTGTCATGTACATGCATATACATTTTTCCCCAAAACTTTGATGCAGAGTGCCATCTCTTCCAAACAGTGGATGTTTATCAATTACAACTGTTCTTTTTCACATAATTAAATTCAGATCTCTCCTGTGGTGCTTGCAACTAATACTGCTCTCCCTAGATTGTGCAACTAGATAGGTTGAAGGTTTGATTTTCACTTTGTGTAGCTTGTGTTTGTGGGTAAAGAGACTGGTGAGTAATGCTTCAGTGTCAAGGTATTGTGTGCACTTCTCCTGGGGAGAATACATTTAACTTTGCACTCATCTCCCTGTGTACTTTATCACACTTTTAACAGAAATACCCTCTCTGCAACACATTGATGAGGTCATCCTGTCAAAAGTGCACTCCCACTTAATAGTCATACTCTCCCGTGGAACTTGACAATAATGTACTCTCAAGGTTGTGAAACTAGATAGGTAGGAGGTTCAATGCTCAATGTGGGGAGCTTGTGTGTGTTTGCGTGTGTGTGTGTGTGTGTGTGTGTGTAAGGAGGGTATAGTAACAGATAACTTACACTTGGTGTTGTGTCAACATCCTCTGTGTTGAATTAATTTAACTTTGCACACAGCTCCCTTATCCCATTTTAAATAGAAACACCCTCTCTGTAACACAATGATAAGGTCATCCTATCAAAAGTTCACTCTCCCCCCAAAGAGTCAGACTTCTCCTGTGGCACTTTCAAATAATATTGTATTCTCTAGGTTGTATGACTAGATAGGCAGGAGGCTCAATGATCAAGGTGGGAAACGTATGTGCATGTGGTGGAGTATAGCCTCAGGTGAATATGTCCTCTAATACTTTTGTGCTCAATCAACTTCCACTATGGAGAAACATTTTAAACTGCTAGATTACTCCACCTTCTACTTATCCCACCTTTCACAACAAAATGGCTCCACAATACACTGATGGGGCCATTCCTTCTAAAGTGCACTCTCACACTATGGAAGTCAGACCTCTCCTGTAATGCTTGCAGTTCATACAGCAAACTCTAGAATGTGTAACTAGTTAGACAGGTGGTTTAAATACAGCACTGACTGTTATATCTATGTAGAGTACATAATGCTTTAGAGTGCTTTCACTCACACTTGCAATTTGTAACATTCCACTCAAGTGACTTGTTTTGCCTAGAACCATCATCCAACATCAGTGTACTGAGTTTTAATTATAGCAGTGTTTCTGCAATGAAATGGTGATGTCATCCCCTCAAAGATGATGCCTGTCTCACTTGCAGTCAGATTTCTAATGTGGCGAGTGCATTTAATGCATTTAATGCAATGACCTGTAGATTATGTTACTAGATAGGTAGTATGTTGAAATCTCACAATAGTGAACTTGTCTGTGTGGGGCTGTAGAGTCAGGGAGGTATAACTTCCACAACATCTGAAATCAATCCTATAATGGCTGAAAGAATGGCAAATGTGTTGTCAGAACTGATAGATATAAATCAATGTGGCTTTGTAGAGGAGAGACAAACATTTGACAACATGGATAGAACAATGATGATACAGAGGAAGAATGTAAGGAAATACCAATGTTGTTGGTGGGTCTTGCTGCAGAGAAAGCATTCAATAGAGTAAGCTGGGATTTTATGTATAGGGCAATGGAAGCATTTGCATTCCCTGCCACAATAATAAGGTTAATTAGGAAGATATATGAGAAATTGGAGGTGACAATTAATGTGTGGGGGGTGTCCCTCTCTGATAAGTTCTGTTTGAACAGAAGAACCAGTCAAGGGTGTCCTATTTCCCTTTTGTTATTTGTATTATATTTAGTACCACTGGCAAAGAAAATAAGGGACTCAGGAATTCAAGGATATTATTGGTATGGTAATTAAGAAAAGTTGGCTTTATTTGCAAATTATATTATTTTGCACCTGATAAAAATCAGAAAAGAACATTTCAGTGTTGTGGAACATTCTGAGACAGTTTCAATTCAAGTTAAAACAAAGATAATAGCTCTAAATTATGTGCCCATACACAAATTGGTTCAGCAATAGCATATTAATTGGGGCATGATAGAATGAAGTACTTAGGACTATGGGCTAAAAAGGATTCTGTTATGGCAGCGAAGGATATGAAGGAAGAGACTAAAAATATAATACAAAAATTGATAAAGTGTGTGCTCTGTTTTATGGATATGGGTAGCAAGATACAGGCAATGAAAATGTTTTGAGTCCCTTTAGCTTTATACACAGGTCAGGTATATTTTTATCAACAAGAGGAGAAGTTTTGGACAGCAATTAATCCTTTCAATAGAAAAAGGTAGTTTGGGATTACCTGATTTGAAGGGATATTTCAGAGCTACACAGTAGCAGAACCTACAATTCAAAGTGGAAAGGGATAATGATGAAGAAACAGGGGGTGAGCTGAAGAAATAAGGAAAGACTAGGATTTTAGATGCAGATTTTTAAGGAGAATAACAACAGCAATACAGAATGTTATGTTGGTCTGATGAAGGTTGCACATTTGTATGACCGAAAGAGCTTACTTTTATTTGCATTCTAAGAGTTAAGCCAACACAGGAATTCAGAAAGGAGATTTTGCCAATAGGGATGACATCAATTAGGGGTACAGAGAATAGGGAAGATGGAACTGGAATTTACTAAAGAAAACTGGAAAAGGATCCAGCGTACTGGGAGAAAATAATTAGAGAGGGAAAGGTAATACAATGGGAAGAGGCCAAGCCTACATTTTGACTGCAGGCCCTTCTTATCAAGGATTGATATCAGAGCACAGGCAAACAGAAGGGAATAGGGGGATCCTAAGTGAAAGACCAGTACTGGTAGAGTTTTTAGCTGACTATAGAACAGAAGCTGCAGTTAAAAAAGAGATAATTAGTAGGCTATATTAAATATTGCATGATAACTACAGGAATCAATCAGAGGAGCTTAGAAAGGATTGGGAAGAGAGAGAGTGGATGAGCAATTCACAAAGAAACAAAGGGAAGATATATTTATGGTTCCCAAATGTGCAACAAAGTCCAGAAAATTTATGATATTTGCTTGGAAGTGTTTGCACAGGCATTATTATACCCTAAGCAGACTCCAAAGAATTTTTCCTCAGGTAGACTGCAATTATTGGAGGTGTGAAAGGGAAGAAAGAGATAAATGGGAACATATTTTTTGGGATTGTAATGAGTTGTCAGACTTTAAAAATTCCCTGCAGACTACTCTTTCAGAAATACTGGGTGAGGAAATTTGTGTAACGAAGGAAATTATTTTTTTTAGCTGTGATACAGGATCTGAATTGTCTAGATGTAGTAAGCCCTTGTTTAGTTTAATTCTGGTAGCTGCCAAGAAAAAAAAAACAATTATTAGAAAATGGAAATCAAAATGTAAACCAACCGTATTAGAAATAGTGAATGTAGTAACAGAGATAAAAGAATTGGAAGTGGAACCTTTATAAAAGGGTAGGAGCAGACTACATAGAAAAAAAATGGAAATTGTGGGAACAATACGTGCAGAATAATGTTTTGGAGGAGGAATGAGGTTTAAGAGAAGGCAGGGAATTGAATGAGCTATGTAATGTTTGATTGACAATGACTGTATAGAAGGTTATGTATGATGTATAATGTTTGCAACTGAATATATGCCAATATGGTTTGTTTTCATTTATATAAATGTATGATTTGCTATGTCATAAGTGATAATTCAATAAAGATGTTTTTGTTTAAAAAAATCTGAAATCAATCCACTTCTTCTTGGGGAAACCTTTAGACAGGTAGACGAGTTCCCCCACCCCCTTATCCCATTTCTCATAACATCTTATCTGTAAAATACTGATGAAGTCATTCTTTCTAAAGTGAACTCTCACACTATAAATATCAAACTTCTGTGGTGCTTGTGGTTCTTACACTGTTCTTTAGAATGTGTAACTAGATAAGTAGTAGGTTCAGATACATCAGTGATTACTTTTTAAGAATGTATGTGTGTGACTGTAAATGGATTCAGGATTGGTTTACATACATTTGTAGTGGCAACATTTACAACCCCAGATGGATGTAAAAGTAATTTTAGCACACACATCACCTTGGCCATACGATACTGATGTCATCCCTTCATGGGTGCTATATGCCTTACTTGCACTTAAAATTTTCCTGTGGCACTGGCTGCTGATACTGTGCTCTGCAGACTGTATAACTGTATATGTAGGTGATTCAAGTCTATCCTTGCTTAAATAGTGTGGCTGTGATTACTGTCATGTAAAACTGCAGTGGTGGTGCTGCGGTAGTGTTGTCGCTTCACAGTAAGACGTTGTCCTGTTCGATTCTCAGCTAAAGCGTGATCTGTGTGGAGACATGCGTGAATGGGCGTACCTTCATTGAAGGTTGTGCGTCAGAGCTGGCAACTTGATACGTAAAAATCTACTGCCAATCATTAGCGGACAGGAGTTCTGCTGTGGCGACTCCTAACTGGGAAAAGCCGAAAGATACAACAACAACAACAACAGAGTTGGCTAACTCACAGCCACCATTATGTACACATTCACCTATGAGATGCATTTTGAGTGTCACAGTGTTAAACTAGAAATTTCTACCATCCCCATGGAAAATATATTTTTTGTAACATAGGAGGTACAGAACAGCAGTATCTCACATTTGTTGTGCGACTTCTCCTGTGGTGTGTGACTTTGATACTTTGCTTTGTAGACTATATACCTACATAGGTAGGATGCTTGAGGCCAGCTGTGTGTCCTTCCCTCTCATACTGTGAATACTACTCTTCAAATACATATATGATGTGTAGCTGTACAAAGTTATTGTGCCCTTTGACCACCTTTTAGCATAAATATCCAGCTAATAAACAATAATGATATCATCCATTCAGCTGTGTACTGTCACAGTTATATTGCAACATCATGTGGAGCTTGTGAACCAGGCACTAATCTGTAGCTTGGGATCTTAGGTAGTTAGTTCATATCCAGCCATTACTATTCAGTGTATATTGTATCAGTCTTATTGTGGCTGTACATGTTATTAATGCTGATGCCCAACACATCTGCTGTGTACACATATACATGTTGATTCCTCTTACAAAAAGCTAGCTATGAAAATGTCTCACATAGCTATAGTTTTAATGATGGCATGTGATTACATTTTCCTTAAATAACAGTTGTAGTAAGCGTTCTCCTATTGCATGAGGAAACAAGACAATAGTCTGTATTTTCTTGCCTTACTACAGCTATTATAAGCAGACATACCCCTTGCAGCAATACCATGATGTAATGCCTTGAAATACAAACATATTTCACAATTATAATGAGACTTCTGCCATGCTGCATTCATTCTCTGCAATATCATGTACATTCTGTAGTTAAATGTTCAGGGGTTCAAAACACATATTCAGTGACTGTTTGCTTTATGTGGCCTTCTAATGCATGAATGGCATCCACCACAATTATAATGTTTACATTTACATTGGGAGAGGCCCCCATCTCTTGTATCTCAAAAGATTGTTTGCAATGCAGTCATATGGTGTATTGACTTGCCATAGGTGGGTTGTCACACTTGTGTTGACACTTCTACTGTGGTGCTTGTGCTTCATCCACGTCATTAGTCAGTAGGCTTACATAGCTTGCTTTTCAATTCCCAGAAGGGCAACATTATATAAGTGTACTAATGTTACACAATAAATATTATGTTTAGTTATTCTTATCCATTTTTATGTTGGACACTGATATAAAATCACATGTTGTGATTGCATGCCAGTGAAATGTTATTCAGGGCATGGTGTGCGGTAAGTGCTCCTGTAGCATGTACATTGATTACTGGCTTGTATAACATGCCTACACAGATAGAATGTGGTTAATTTTTTGGGACAGTGTGTGTACTATATGATGGAAATGGGTTCCTTGGCAAAGAAACATCAATATTGTACTGTTCACTGTTGTGTGAACAGTAACATGTGTAGCTCTTTGTCAGCATTCTGATTAAATCAGATTGTTCAAATTATATTCTTAACTCCTTTCTTACTTCACACATTGATTTCATTTATTTGTGACATCCTCCATTGCTGTCTCCTGTGGCACAGGTAGTCAATACAGAGTTCTGTAGACAGCCTAGTATCATATGCAGGGGTTTGAATCTAATAACATCTGTCTGTCAGATAACTGTGTCAGACAGCATTGGCTTATACTCAGAAAATAGTTATGACACAGTCAGAAGCCACCTTTTTCAGGCTTTGTCTTGTGAGGTAGGGTATCTATACCCCTTATGACATGAATGTGCTGTAAGCCCTTCAAGGGTGCTCTTCATGATACAACCGAAATACATATTTATGTGGCAGCCATGACTGATATGCATTTCTCTGATATCTGTCCTGGCATATGTTTGAAAATGAAAAGATGCAAAAGTTTATTATGTGAATCATTGCTCACAGGCATTACTTATTTCTGAAATAATTATCTTCTGTATTGCATGTCTTCATCCAAACATTTCTTTATTACTGCAATTCATTTCTTCACAGTGTACAGCTTAATGGCAGATGAGGGCTTCTATAAAACTTCAGATTATCAGAATGTGTGATTGTATCTCTGTTATGACACTTTCTTGTGCGTTGGAGCTGTGGAATTGCGGTTATTTTACTTCCCTGTAACTCCTTGTGTTTTCCTGTCGTTGGTCTATGCAATATTTAAATTTTCCTCACTCCTCCCTAGTAGATGACTAGCCATGGGTATGCACTTCCTGGCTCTCTCTGTGGCTAGTCTGGTTGAGATGGGTTTTCTGAATCATCATAGCAATTGCCTCACATACACTGACATCCCACTTATTCTTAATAAAAGAGATAAAGTATGCAAGAGGTGTAAATGCACTTTAACTCTCTCATACAACCAAAACTAATCCTACAGAGGTTGTCAGTGACACTTGCACCAGGCCTACTGCACAGAGTATAGACTCTACATATAAAAACTACTTATGTTGAGGTACTTACAGATAACCTTCCTAAAACACTAAGACCTCCTGCACAGTGCAATCAAAGAAGGGGTACTCAGCCATCATGCAAACACTCCATTAAAACACCACTGACAGCTACACATAGTAACACTGTATCCAGTGCTTCTACTGCTAAGCCCTTAAGGTAAACCAACACACAGCCAAATTTCCTGGTCATTGTTGATTCTGTAGTGATGTACACAGATGTCCTCTTCACCAGACTGAGTAAAGAGAAAGTAACTGTTACCTGCCTTTCCGGGGCTAGGATTCATCAAGTCACACTGGCACTCAGGTCATTGAACCACAGGTACCAGTATGAGTCTGTCATAATCCTTGTGAGTGTTAATAACCTGAGATGTACTTCTCTTGACTATATGAATGGAGACATGTTCGAGCTCACTGATTATGTGTCTCAGGCAGGTATGAGCCTAGCACTGAGCAGCATACCATCTCCAACGACGATGCCATGTTATCTAAAGAAAATGCTTCTGGTGTCAGCCCAGGGGGTACAATATTTGATGACCTGGAAGGACATGGTTGGCAGACCACTTTGCTTTTCTAAAGATGGCCTGCAATTATTCCCGCTGGGCTTTCAGATATTGGCAAAGATCTTTTCCACCAGCCATAGTGTCTTTTTTAGGCAATGCCAAACTGATAAACCTACCAACTTAACTGAACCAATGAAGGAATATCTGAAGATGGTACTGCTCAGTGCTAGGAGTCATAACAAGAAACTCCACTCCCTGTAAGTCTTCCTCTCCCTGGAGAGTGCAGTCATCTGACTAGCAATGGACACATGGTTTAAAGTTACAGAGAGTATCCCAGCAATGCAAGGTTATAATGCCTTTCACACCTTTAGACCAGCTACTGCACAGGAGGGAAATAAAGGTGGAGGAGTCTCAGTCTATATTAAAACCAACCTCATATCCAGACTAAAGTATATGACCCACTGGAACTCTCACCTATGTAACTCACAATAAACAGGGTGTTGTACCATATCCTTGCAACCTGCAGGTCCCCCTCTATGTCCAAGGAAACCCATACTACCTATCTCAATGTACTAGAGTCCCTGAACATTCACAAAATTCATGGGGGATCTCAAGTACCCCTCTATAGATTGGGAATCCTACACCACTTCTAATGCACAAGCCCAGAGATTCCTAAACATTGTTAATAACAACATCCTGGAACAGTTGGTCCAGTCTCCTACCAGGGGTACAAACATCCTAGACCTTGTACTCATGAACATGGGGGGTCTGACATTCCTCATCCAATGTAATGTCTTTGCTCATAAGATCTAACCATAAAGCAGTATTACCTGAAATAAAAATTAAATTTGGGGATCCAGCAAAACCAAAAACCTTTAGGGACTATTCCAAGGCTAACCTCTCTCTAATAAGCAACACCTTGGCTAAATTCCAAGCACCCCCAAATCCAGTAAACACCACAGCATATGCTGAGCTATTTACAAAATCTCTGTACAGCCATATTGATAGCTGTATAGACTGAGCTGTGCCCTCTCGTATTAAGAACAAGACAATCTCAAAAGGCAAGCCACCCTGGTGGAATCAAAATATCAATTGGTTATACAACAAAAGAAAATAAAATCTTGGCCAAGCGTAGGAGGAACAAAGCTATACATGCTAAAAGCCCCATGACCAATCTAAACAAGTAGCTAAGAGGATTGTTTAATACTTCAAAGGCAAAATTTGAAGAAAATTAACTTCTTAGGCTATGTCTTTAATCTCAGGGGAAATCCACGGCAATGCACAGAACTTATTGTAAATGGCATCACCCACACTGAACCAGAGGTCATTGCCAACCTTTTGGCTGAGAGGTTCAGCCCAAATTTCTCCCCCTGATAGTGCAAAGGAAGTACCACATACCACAATCCCCCCAACCATTACCAGGGAACAGTTCATCATGCACTTTCCAAGACCAAAAACACTGCACTGATATGCCTAAATAACATTCCGGGATGTTAAATAAGAAGCATGAAACATGACCTCTCTGGTCCACTGGAATCACTTTTCAACTGATGTGTTCAGTCAAGTTTTGTGCCCAAGGAATGGAAGATGGCTACAGTCATTCCTCTGTACAAAGGAGGTCCACCCACTGATCTGGTAACTACAGGTCCATAAGTTTTACCAGCATCATATATAAGGCCGTGGAAAGAATCATCATGGACATGAGAAATGAGGACATAGGTAACTTACAAATGCTGGACCTATATAGTTCAGCTTTGTTAAAAGAAGGTCATGCCTATTAAATCCAGTGGACTTTCCGAGAGGGTCACCATAACATTGGATGAAGGTAAGACTATGCACATTGCTTACCTCGACATGGTTGTGGCTTTTGATATAATACCCCACTCAGGCATTATAGACAAGCTCACTAATTTAGGTATAAACCCTTTTATCATCCACTGGATAGCAAACTGGCTCCCTGATAGGACCCAGGAGGTCAAAATAGGTGAGCCCACCTCCACCAAGAGGCCAGTCACTAATGGAGTCTCACAGGGTTCTCTAATGGATCTGCTCCTATTTGGCATCTATTTCTCTGAAATGGAAGCAAATGCTAAAGTCTTATAGCTGACTAATATTGCAGATGATTGCAAGCTGGGGATTATCACTGACACCCTTGCAGACACTGGCATTCTTCAAGAAGGTGTATCTCCAACTATCAAATGGTGCCAGAGCCATGGTCTTAAACTCAGTTGTAAGAAATGCATAATTGTACCCTTTGGGAAGTCAACCATCCCATCAAAGTCCAAAGTGGTCATTATCCCTGCACTTTTTATTGCTGCTGACTACTTTTCTACTGTATTTATTTACTGTGTACGAAACTACACTGTTATACTGCAATTGCCTGCTACACTATGCCTGTAAAATCGAATTTTATTGCTGCTTTCACTGTTTAGCAAGCTTTTTTTGTTGTTGTTTCCACCATTTGTTAAGTACTTACTAGTATTTTTTCATTGTTTTAAAGCTACCTGTTCTGCCTGCTCTGGTTATCCCACCACAAAGTACTAAATTAACTGACCTGTTAACTGTTTAAATCATTCTTTAGAGCCTCCTGGCTGATCTTCTGCTGTTTTAAACATTTTTTGTGTCTCGCTGCTATTTTCCTACTATGTTAAATATTCTCTACTGCTTCCCACTGAAACTAAGTTAGCTACTAGCTGTAGCATAGTCCAGATCCAGGCCTGCTTCTTCTGGAACTGTTTGTAGTGTTTTGTTTGTTCTGAGCATGTTTTCCAGGGGGTTCTATCAGAAGAGAATTAGCGAATGCTCTTTTATTGAACTTTAAAACGTGAAACCTGAAAATGTCGAAGGGCTGTTTTCTCCACTGTGGTGCAATCTCGGAGTTAGTATATTTAAGTTGGGGGGTGTGGGGGCAAAGCCCCCCATTCTATTTTGCCTGTACATTGTTTTTTTTTTTTTGGATCAGCAAATTTTTTCCCCTGGTGAAAAAAATTCACCGATCTGTTCCTTCGACATTTTAAGGTTTCATGTTTTTAAGTTCGATAAGAGTGTTCGCTATTTTTAATGTTTGATCTTCTGATATAGACCCCATTTTCCAGACCATCTTGGATTGGAAGGGGCCTATCTGCACTTTTGTGAGAGAATTGTGGTTGATTGGCACCTGAATGTAAAGGGAGGCCAGTATAGAGCTTGGAATAAGCATCCTCATTGATCCTTTTGAATTTTGTTAAGAGTTTATTAGCTTTTGGTATTTACGCTCTGCATCTGAGCAGGTTTCTGCTTGTTTGCTCATCACCCAGCACCATGCACTACTGAGTAATTGTGCACCAAAGCCAGACAGTTAAATTTAACAAATTTTCCCTTAAAACCCAGGCATAAATATCCATTCGCCAAGCTCCTCCGTGATCGTTTCTGAAAAGCCAACCCCAGTGACAACAGCTTTCAACCTAAAATTATGGACTGTTGGATTACCCTTGTTTCTCCTGCCAAACTTGTTGACTTGGGTCTCTTGAGGCAGTATAGCAACCGCCTTATATACACAGACAACCCTCTACTAACACAGTCTAGTACAGAGTGCAAGAGATGTAGTTACACCAAGAATTTAAAATCCATGCTTTCTCTCACTCAAAACAGTAACATGGAGAAGGTTGTCAACTCACCCACCACTGCATATTCACATAGTACAACTACTCATACACATACCAGTACTCATACACATAGTACACATGAAACACGTAAACCCACATATGAGGTTCTTTCAAAAAAACTTACTGAAACACCAGAGACTTCCAAAACACAAGTCTGCTACAGCTAACACAGTCTCTACAACACCCATGACACATAGCAACACCAGTGTCTCACCCACAAAGCCCGTAAGGTGTAACACTCAAAAACAAAGTTTTCTTGTAATTGGAGACTCAGTAGTGTGACACACAGATGCCCACTCACCAGTTTGCACAAGGAAACAGTCACAGTCAGCTGCACGTCCGGTACCAGGATTTGCCAAATCACACATGCACTCAGGTCTCTCAGCAACAAGTACTGTTATGATTCTGCCATAGTTCGTGTTGTTGTGAATTACCTGATATGTACCTCACTGGACTATATGAAGAGAAACATGGTTGAACTCTCTGAGTATGTGTCCCAGGCAGGCATGTCCCTAGCCTTGAGCAGCATACTACCCTCACCTAGAATGATGCCACAGTATAAACAAAAAATGATTGATTTCAATAATTGGCTTAGTTTTTGGTGTCATTCCAAGGGGATTCAGTTCCTGTCTGCTTGGGAAGCCATGGTCTACAAACCTCACTGCTTTGCCAGTGGTAGTTTGCACCTGGCACCCCTAGACTTTTGGCTGCTGGCAAAGGCTCTTGCCTCCCACATAGTGCCTTTTTTAGGCAAGTTCTAGAAAACAAGATTACCAACATAAAATTAACCAGACAAAATAAGGGTCATGCTGCTAAATGCTAGGTGCTTAAACCAAAAATTGCATTCCCTGGAAGCACTTCTATCACTAGAAGATGTAGATATCTGTGCAGTCACAGGAACCTAGTTTAAGGCCTCACAAAGTACTCTGGCCCTGCAAAGCTACAAATGCCTTCCACACCTTTAGATCACAAAATGAACATGTGAAAACCAAAGGAGGTGGTGTTTCAATCTATATTAGAGATAAATTCACCTCACGTCTCGTTAGACTGGACAACTCCATGGAGTTACTCCAGGTCCAGGTTATGATGGGTAATACTTTCATTCAAGTCCTACCAGTTATAGATCCTCCTCCATGGGTCATGACAGCTACAAAGCCTACTTAACCAAACTGAAGACAATCCAAATTTTACTGAACACACTGGTTATGGGGGATTTCAATGATCCCATCATCAACTGGGAAACCTACTCTAGCCCAAAGTCACTAGCACAAAAGTTCCTTGACTTTGTGAATTCAAATGCCCTGGAGCAAATTGTCCATACCCTGACAAGAGCAACAAACATTCTAGATCTGGTCTTCACTAACATG
The DNA here is from genome assembly GCF_019279795.1 of Protopterus annectens. Classification (NCBI taxonomy): domain Eukaryota; kingdom Metazoa; phylum Chordata; order Ceratodontiformes; family Protopteridae; genus Protopterus; species Protopterus annectens. Next base: position 1,348,709,270 of record NC_056731.1, read on the forward strand.
TCAAACAGGTGCATTCCTGCAGCTGTTGGACCCTCATTAGTTAAAACAGACTACAAATCAATCATCTTTGAACTGACACTAACACCAGAACTTACAAATGGTGAAATCAGAATAAAAAACTTCATCAAAGCAAACTATACCCTCCTAGGTGAAGGTATAAATGCATTCCAAGCCCCACCCCAAGCTGAAAGTGGTAACCATGCCAAAGTTCACACTAAAGTCCTGTACAATCATTTGCATGAGTGTATAAACTCAGCTGTACCAGATAGAATCAAAGCCAGAGCCCCAAGTAAAATCAAGCTGCCATAGTGGACTTCTAGCATCCACAAACTCTACAATAAATGTAGAAAGCTGCTGTCCAAGAAAACAAAGACAAGTACCCAACAATGGAAAAGCACCCTCCTCAGCCTTAACAAGCAAATAAGACAACTTGTCAAATCCTCCAAGGGCTCCTTTGAGAGAAACCTAGAAAGTACTGCCAAAGATAATCATAAGGCCTTTTACAGCTATGTACGTAACCTAAAGGGTAGGACCCAAGCATGTGCAGAACTGGTGGCCAGTGGTATTGCACACATTGACCCCACAGAGATAGTGAACCTGCTAGCTGGTAGGTTTGGCAAAAATTTCACCCCCTTATCCCCTCCTAACTTATAAGAAACACTCCCCAAAACTCTCCCCTCATCTTACAAATCTGAAGAGCAGGTCCTCAAAGCCCTGTCCAAGGCAAAGAATGCAGCCTCTATGGGACCAGATGACATTCCAGTCTGTCATTTAAAACATGAACTAGCATCACCACTAAGTACTGTTTTCAGTCATTGCCTAACCACAGGCTTTGTTCCTGTGGAATGGATAATAGCTACAGTTATTCCCCTCCACAAAGGTGGCCTAGCAATAGACCTGGGGAATTACAGACCCATACGCCTGACCAGCCTCATTTGTAAAGCCATGGAACTTATCATTATAGACCTCATAGATTAAGACATTGGAGACCTCCAAACCCTGGATCCTATCCAATTTGGCTTTCTGAAGGGCAGATCTTGCCTGCTAAATATGGTGGATTTCTTTGAAAGTGTGACCAAGGCCATTGATGAAAACAAATCAGTGCACACAACATATCTTGACTTGGCAAAGTCTTTCAACACAATCCCACATTCAGGCATTACCAATAAACTTAGCAAACTGAATGTAAACCACTTCATTGTAAGATGGGTTGCCAACTGGCTAATGAACCAGACACACACTGTCAAAGTGGGTGACTCCACATCAACCAGCAGACCTGTTATTAGCGTGGTGCCACAGGGGTCAGTGCTGGACTCCCTTTTGTTTGGTATATACTTCTCAGATGTTCAGGTCAAAACTAAAGGGTTGTGGCTTACCAAGTTTGCAGATGACTGCAAACTAGGTGCAGTCATTGAATCCTCAAATTATGACAGTATACACCAGGATGGTCTCACACAGACCAGCGACTGGTGTATTAGTCATGGTCTCAAACTGAATGCAAAGAAAATCATCATCATTCCTTTTGGAACAAACAATGTCCCTTCACACTATCAAATCAATAACAATATCCTAAGTACCCATGAAGTGGTAATGGATCTGGGATCACAGGTTGACCACCACCTTTCTATCATTGTAAGGAAAGCTTTGCATGTGATTAGTAAAGGCATTGCTTCAAGAGCAAAAAAAAGTTACAATCCCCCTATACTCGGCACTTATCCAGCCCATAAAGCCCCATTTGGTATGCACCATACTAAGCACCTACAGCAATTGGAGAGACCTCAGAGGTTTCTAACAAAAAAGATGGGGGGGCCTCCTGCATGTGCCTTACACAGACTGACTAAAATCCCTGTCATTATACTCCATATCATATAGACTTCTTAGGGAACAGTTATGCTTGGCTTAGAGAGCAAACCAAGACCCAAACCTAATAAACACTGCATATCCATAAATCAAATGGGTCTAGGGCCACACATTCCAGGGACTTAAATATGGCCTGCAACTTAAATAGGACATGCTGGAGGGACAGATTTATCTCCCAGTGATTGCCATGTTGTGGAACAGGCTACCAATTAATGTGAAACAGAGCACCTTTATCACACTGTTCAAGAAAAACCTGGATAAATGGATGGGGTGCCATAAATTCTTACCAGGAATAGTGCCCACAGCCCTAATGGACATGGGCTGTCATCACTAAATGCAATCTTAAAATTACCTCCAGGTCTATAGCCTAGTAATCGCCTGTGATTCTGTGATCCCAATGTACTCTACCCTTATCATACCAGTCATAGAGTACAATGATTCCTTGGGTATGTACCTGACTAGGCATATGCAGCAACTAGAGTGACTCCATAGGTTCCTTACAAAAAGAATGCAAGGTATAACAAACCTGACTTATGCAGAGTGCCTTAAAGCCCTTTCCCACTACTCAGTCTCCTATACATTCTTTAGGGGTGATCTATGCTTGGCTTGCAAAGCATCATCACACTTATAAATCTCCTACATATTCATAAGTCAAAGAGTACCAGGAATACAAGGTCTAGGGACCTGAATTTTGTCTGTGACTTAATCAGAACATGCTGGAGAGACAGATCTGTGTCACACAGACTACCCCCTCCTATGAAACAAGCTTCCCATCCATGTGAAGCTGAGTTTGTCTACTACCCAGTTTAAGTGCAACCTAGATCAGTAGATAGGAAATAGGAAATTTACACATGGCCTGGCATCCATTTTCCTTATGGACAGAGGTAGCTTATAAATGCCTATCTCTCAATGTCTTATTTGGATACGGGATATCATTATTATTTTGGGAAAACTTGGCTAGTCTTAGAAAGCCCCTCCCTCAAGTCATTAGCCTGGTAACAATCTATATATCTATCAGCATGCCCAGTATAACAATGTATGAGATGTGTGCTATTTACCAATGGATAACTTATGACATGACATCAGATCCGTGTTGTCATTTGTCACTTATGTATCTTGAGTGTTATATTACCATTTAGCATTTACACTCAACACTGGCACTGGACAGGCACATTAACTTGGAACAAAAATGGATACACCCAGTATTTCCAGACGCAGCTCCCTGCATCAAGCACAATTTTCCTTAAGAGCATACAGGGAACACACTCATTCTGGGGTCTGGGTTTCCCTCTCTGTCTCCTTCCAGGTCCCCATTAACTCATTATATCTGAGTGATGCCTCCAGGTGTATCTGCAGTTAACTCCTACTGATTCCTCTAGGTGTCAAATATTGCTTGCTCATATTTGCATCAATAATTCCAAAACCATGCTATGTACAAGGTTTTAAAAGATTTCATCTTAAAGCTTACACAGTAGCAAATCAGCTGCATTAATATTTGACCTCTGTCTAGTGCAGGTAAATATATATTAACTGTTGTTTTTATGCTATTAATTTATATAGATGTAATTTTTGCATTTTTCTAAATATCTCAATAATCAAGTAACACAGACAGAACTCATTAGCCTCATACTAAAGCTCTCTGCTAGATGAATAAAATGCTGCTGACAGTATGTGGTAACTTGAGTGGTTGCTGAGATATTGTAAGTTGTTTATAAAATATTAAAAATGTAATAGTTGCTGTGTTTACTGTGACTTATAAAATTTGGTTTAAGACCTAGAACCTAAAGAATACTACCACTATAAAAATAATTTGTGGTGAAAAATTTGCCATTTATACTTCTTTCATAATCCCTATGGTTCCAGAGATACAATAATTTGTTTGAAATGCGAGGACATAATTTGATTCTGTCAAAAGGCTTAGGCTCCACCCATTAGAAGTTACAGTGCAAACTTCCTGAGTGCCACTGGAGTGAATGAGTTAAGACTCCCCACTGGCACAGCTATAGAGCGGAGTCCTCAGCCGAGTGTCCAAACCATGTCCTCCACCACTCTTTCTGTGAACCCAGTGCTTTGAGTCCCTGCTCCAAGCAGCAGACACACACACACACACACACACACACACACACACACACACACACACACACACACACACACACACACACACATGCATGCGCACACACACACACACACACACACACACACACACACACACACACACACACACACACACACACACACACACACACACACACACACACACACACACAGAGTCTTGGAGATTTGATTTGCACACACACACGCACACACAGGAAAGGCTGGCACAGATTTACTAGCTATGCACCCTTCTACTCAGACTATAAGATAGTACCACCAGACACTTCAAAACCAGCTACTCTAAGGCTCTTACCCAATTATGCTGAGTGAAATTAATATTAATACAAATGGTAGGGTTTTGGTCAATGCAGTAAGTCTTTCAGGAGTGGCTACAGAGTCACCAAATAGATATGAATACTCTTAAAGGTTAAAATATTCTCTAAGGGACCAATCACAATGAAACGTTTAAATATATTTAATAATAAATAATAAAAGAACATAACAAAATACTAAATATCTGTTTACAATAAACGCCATAGTTTCAATCACAGGAAATATTAAAATAACACAGATGAATATATTCACACAGATGCAGAAAAATATTACTTAACTAATCTCACTATATTTTTCTGAGTGATCTAAAGAATTACTATTCCCTGGTTAATTTACTAGAGCAAGAGAAGATGAAGTAGGTGAGCGGTCCTTTGTCATGTTCCAAAAACAGAGTGCTCTGAGAGTCTCATCTAGTATTAAAAAACATCATTTCAGTGATGGATTACAGAATGACAATGCATACATCTGGTCATCTTACTTCTGGTTCCCATGCTACCTGCTTGGCTAAAAGCTGCCAGAAAACACATCCACTCTTCCACGGTAGCAATAAGTTCACTGCTAGAGACAATACAGAAGGCTTCCTAGTACTTGTTTTCCCAGACATTTTGTCTCTAACTGCTATGAAACTTCAGTCACAGCTAGTATTAAAACATCATTTTTTTGTTCTAGATTACAGAATCCAAATATCTGGTGCAGTTTGAATAACACAAGACCAGGAACCAAACAGGAAATGCACCAAACAAACCTGTATATGAACTCCATTTATTGCAGCAAAAACACACCAAGATTAAGCACTTTCATCTTTCACATAGAAGACTTCATCAGAATAAAGCACACTGATTTGAGAACCATCTTTATACCAGTATATGTTACATAATGCATAAATTTGAGCCAATGATATGGTAAAAAAAATCACGTGAAAAAAATCACATGAACAATATTAATTAAACAAAATGTTAATATTTAAATTGATCTAGCTTGCTACAAAAAGAAAACTATTATATATTAAATACCTTCAGCATATGTCTTAAAAAACACAGGCACAGTAATGTATATAAAAATGTTAAAATACTTACAGTTTCATAGATTTTTCTTTCAGGGATGGAAGAATAGTCAAGGAATCATATATACCTGGTGGAAAATTAGCTGCTGGTCTGAGTTGCCACACCAGCTCTTTTTTACTTAATAAATTCTTCCGGTCACCCTTCCCTCAAATCTAAGGCCACTGTATCCAGAATACCAAATTTAAAACCTATAAAATTGGAACAAGCGAGGGAATGCCTATATAATGCATTTGTATCCTTCTTGTTTTCGATGTCATTTACATGCTCATAGATTCTGCTTTTCAATGCCCTCTCTGTTTTCCCAACATAGAATCCGTTGCATGTATGACATAGAGCAAGGTACACCACTCTGGTGGTAAAACAATTAACTTTCTTAAATGTAACCTTAGATGCCATCTTATTAGCTAGGTAGGTTTGGGGTGCTTTAAAAATATTAGTACATTGAGAGTACCCCTTACAGGGTGTTGTACCATGTCTACCCTCTATCGGTAAATTCACCTTATTTTCCATTAGTTGTTTATTATTCATACCAAACCTTGCTAATAAAAAATGGTTTGTCTCCCACTGCAGTTAACACATCATTATTAACCCTAAATATACTCCAGTTCTTTTTTAATATGTTTCTCACTTCATATGATATAGGACTGTATTGCACTATACATGCATGCATGCATGCTCACAAATCTTTGTTTCACCAGGATCTGTAGGGGCTCTGTTAGTAAATGTGTGGTTCCCTAAAAGGGGCTTATATTTTTGTCCCCATCCTACATATACCTCCTCAATAATTTGTTCTATCATCTGTTTGGTGTATCCCCTTTCTAAAAACAGATCCCTTCATGTGAAAAATGACTGCCTCACGCCATTCAAATCTGAAGTCATGCTTACAATTCTTATAGCTTGTCCTTTGACTAAGCTTTTTTCTGTGAAAGTGGATGATTACTCATATAATGAAGGCAGGAATTACAAAAAGTACTCTTGCGAAATATATTAGATTTGAAACCTGGAGGTGTATGGGAAATTGCTGTGTCCAAATATGTATACCTCTAGTGTTGTAGCTATAAGTAAATTCCAAAAATGAGGTAATTTTGTCCAGGTGGTTAATAAAGCTAGGAATATCTTCCACTTTTTCATTCCACAGAATAAAGGTGTCATCCAAAAACCTGCAATATAACTGGATGTTGTTCCAAACTTCTTTGTGGAATACATATTTTAATTCCCAGCATGATAATACTATATTTGCATATGTAGGCATGCAGGCAGCCCCCATGGCAAATCCCCTTGTTTGTTGGAAATATTGGCCCTCAAAGAATAAAAAAATATTCTCTAGAATAAGTGCCATCGTTTCACACACCAGGTTTACTTTGTCATGATTCAAGGTGGAACATGTAAAGAGTGTCTCTTCAAATAATTCTAATCCTTCTTGCTTGGGAATACAAGAAAAAAGATCTTTCACATCAATAGTTAAAAATACCAAATCAACTGCCCATAGATTTTGTTTAAGCTGTCCTAAAAAAATCACAGGAATCCTTAAGGAGATGTGTTGCTCTCTCCAGATTACAGAATGACATTGCATACATCTGGTCATCTGACTTCTGGTACCCTTGCTACCCCCTTGGCTAGAAGCTGCCAGGATTTAGCACATATGTGTCAATAATACACACACACAGAGCTTGTTAAGATATGTTGCATTTTCTGGAAGTCATAGAACCCTAAAACACATCCACTCTTCCACAGTAGCAATAAGTTCCCTGCTAGAGACAATACAGAAGGCTTCTTAGTATTTGTTTTCCCAGACATTTAGTTTCTGACTGCTATGAAATGTCAGTCTCAGCTAGTATTAAAACACCATTTTTGCCCTAGATTACAGAATGGCATCACATAGATCTGGTCATCTGACTGTTGGCTCCCACGCTACCCCCATTACTAGAAACTGTCAGGATTTAGCACATATTTGTTAAAAATACACACACACACACACACACACACACACACACACACACACACACACACACACACAGTATTGTTCAGACACACAGAGTGTTGCTCAGATCTGTTGCAGCTTCTGGAAGTCATAAAACAATTTAAAACTTCTACCCTTCCAGAGTAGCAATTAGTTCACCCCAAAGACAATGCAGAAAGCTTCCTAGTACAGACTTATTGTCTCTGATTGCAGTCAGAACTGTAAGATACAATCTTTATGGCCTAAATTAAGTAATTTAATTTCTTACTATTTTTCAAAGTTAGCTAGGCTGAGATTAACCTCTTCTCTTCTGGTATCCTATGTTAAAACATATACATTTAATCAGTTGCAATACAGTTAGGACCCACTGTTGGTACATTTTTAACACACGCAGCTTTATAGATACATTTTTCAACAGAAACATCTGTACAAATCAGTTTGATATACAAATAACATATAATTCTTTGCAAAATTCCAGCTAGCTGTGGTGGCATATGTTACAAATCCACTGCCCTACTTCTCCTGGCATAGCTGGCAATACCTGACATCATCGCAAGGTGCATACATATTCAGTTTTCACTGCTGCTCATCATGCTGATGTGCTTACACAGTCTAGGCTTAGCACAATGCCTACATGAATCTCAAGGAATATGTCAAACATTTTCAGGTGCAAGAAGTTATTTGTATAAAATGACTACACAGTTTCACACTTAAAAAATAAACACCTTGTCAGGATTAGAACCCTACCCTCATTGCACTAGAATGAACTGTTCTAATCATTAACATGTTGCATCAAGTGACCACTTAGTGAGAGCAGATCCAATTATCCTTGAACTTAATTTTACTTCTGCAATGAGAATTTGTGTTGCAGTACACTGTTTTGTTTTCTTTATTTTTTGGAACACATTCAAGTGTGATAATGGGAGGATAGGAAAGACATGATAGTGAAAACTAGTCTAATGAGTCTAACCAAGTTTTGGATGGCATACTGAATAAAAAATGTGTGAAATATTAATTGTGTTATCTTTGTCCACTGAATGTGTTAAAATATGGCATATCTCCATTCCACTGTTTTCTGCTATGAATATATGCTCAGTAGGTAATCCAACTTCAGATGGTCGGAGATATCATTCGCATTTTAGGAATGTTTACCTAAGTCTGTAACATTTGTACAGCCACCTCACATAAATTTAAGATGACTTGGCCAATATGTGGCTCAAATGTCATTCATATTTCCCAATGTGTATAACTTAACTGTATTTGTAATAGTCACCTATGTAATATACTTTTTCAAAGTGTGACTTTTATGAACATGGGTCATTAACATGTCATTGACTGACTATTACTCCAAATAAAGCATACTTGGAACATATTAGCTTACCAAACACTTAATCCTCACCCCTGTACTGCTTAGGTGTTTGCACAGCTTTGTGTAGACCCCAACACAATATTTACCATATTTCCTGATCTTGCAAACTGAGTGATTCAAAAAAGTATATTGAAGTGATAACTAAGTAAGATATTCAACATACCCAGAAGAGGGTATTTATACCTGATAGGCACGATGTGGGGTAGGGATCATCCATGACACTTTGGAAGACTACTTTCTTCCCCTTGTGCTGCTGAGCAAATTGACTAAAGAGAAATCTTTCACTACTATTTAAAGGCATGTCTTGATTCCTGCAACTGCATCTTTGTACAATATTGATATTTATTTATTTACTTTATGCTGTCTACCTGCGCTGTTTCACAATAAATTGTAGAAGTCATCAAATATGTCTTTGATGAGTACAGTACAATGCACCTGTCTAGAGCTTTTAGTAGCCTACCATGGAAAAAGTTTAGAATTTGGTTTTGCAGAGGTATACCTTGTGACATGTACCACTGAAATGGCTAAAATCAAAATGTGTGTGGAGTTGTTGTCAAGGTGAGGTTAGGTTGTGTTCTATTTTACATTGTTGCTCAGGTTAAGAGATTGCATGCCTGATAAGGAGACATTCTTGCAGCTGTTAATTCTTTTGTTTTTTGGGGGGGCACATGGGTCTATATCACATCCTCGAACTCACAGGAGTTCGAATGATGTAATATCGAATCATTAAGTTCAAAACCCAAAAAGTACAAACACACAAAACAGCAATTTTTTTTCCCAGGGAAAAAAATCACTGTTCCCGTACAAAAAAAAAAAAAAAACACGTACACTTTAAATTTAAACTAATGTGGGGGGGCTTCGCCCCTCACCCCCCTTACTTAAATATACCAACTCTGAGATCGCACCACAGTGGAGGAAATAGCAAAGCTGCAAAAATGGCCCACCGATTTTTTCCCTGGGAAAAAAAAATTGGTGTTCCGTGGCTTCGATATTTACCTATTTCAAACATATGGGTTCGATATTACAACGTTCGGACTCTTGTGAGTTCGACGTTGTAATATAGACTCAGAAACATGTATCCCTTTATTGTACTGTTCAAGTTTCTTTGTCTCCTTGGGACATGGGGATCTTCTGTGTGATTTTCTTATCCCTTCTTGTCACCTGTGTGTCTGTTGTGTGAAGTAGACCTGTGACAATCTCCTTTCTTGTCTTTTCTGTGGAGTTTTGTATGGATGGGCTGCTCTGGAAGCCACAAGAAAATCCTGTTCATTGCAGTAATGTGCCACTTCACTGTTGATCTGGGGGATCAATGGTAGTAACAGTAGCTTGGTCATCAGTCCTATGAATGGTCATTATGGTACTTGGATATTCCAGAGGAGCCAGGATTTCCAAGTCTTACAGGTTGATCATACAGATCTGTATCAGATCTTACAGATGTTGAGAATATGGTGCCTTTCTTTCCTGAACAGATTTACCACTTCCTATATTTTAGCTCTAGCTTCACGCATTGAAATATAGTCCTTTTTTAACAAAGATTCACATGCATGTGTTTACTCTCCTGCCACAGGCTGAGCTTGTGTTAGTTTTACAGTCTGCAAGATCTGCACAGTTTCCTTATGTATGAATATTGACAGCGGACCTATCTTCATATTGTAAATAATATTTCTTAGTACTATGATAACAATATCTGAATTAATCTATACTTGCCTCATTTATCACCAGATTACATTTTTTGTCATCAGATGGAACATACTGGAATAGGAACGCTTGAAAATAACTGGAACAACAAACACTCCAAAATGAAAAAACAACACAGCTAGAATAACTCCAAAAAAGTTTAAAGTGAAGCGCTTTTCATCTTCCACCTTTGGAAGACTTCATCAGACAAAAGAAAAACAACTTCCTACACAGTTTTAAAAGGAAAAAGGCGCCAAAGCAAAGCACAGTAATTGAATTCAGTCACCATTCAATTAACTAATTAAATACTCAGTTGAATAATTAAAAGTGTTCTGCATCAAAAACCTTTTTCTTATGTTAAAAAAGCTCATGTCACCAAAATAAAATCATTCATTTAAAACTTCTGTTTAAAACTTTCATTTTAGAAAAAACAAAATGCAAAACTGTACTCTAACATAAAGTACAGAAATACTGAATGAAAAGCATAAATGTAGGAAAACGTAGTTTTAAATATATGCTTGGAGTGTAAAAGAAGAAAAGAACGTAATAATAATAATAAGTATAAAATGAGTACAAATATAACAACAGCCTACTGCTCACAACACCAAGAGGTGACAGTGTCTGAAGCAAAAATGTCAAAAACTATGGACTACTGGAACAGGAGTCAGTCATATTTAACCCATGTTTAGTTCACTGTAATATAATGCTGAAAGTTATCTTGGAGCTAGCATATGCAAAGCCCTTGCATGGCTCTTAGCACACACTTGTAATTGATATATCACTAGATAACTATAGTCATTCTTTCATTAAAAGGATGGAACATTACCTGGCATACCTTTTTTAGGCAAGGCTCAAAAGACAAACCCACCTCCATAGGTATCACAAGGGATAAGAAACTAAGAGTAATGCTACTCAACGCCAGAAGTCTAAACCTCAAGATGCATGCACTCGAAACTCTCCTTAGCATGCAGAACATCGATATCTGTGCAGTAACAGAAACCTGGTTCAAGGCTCCCGAGAGCACCCCAGCACTACCAGGTTATACCTCATACCATGCTTTTTGGCCCCAAAACTTGGACCGAACCAGAAAAGGAGGGGGATTATCAATATCCGTCAAAGATACCCACACCTCCAGGTTGGTGGCACAGCACGAAGCATCAGAGACTATCCATGTGCAACTAACAGTGGGTAAAACTGCCTTCCAGTTTATAGCCTGCTACAGACCACCCTCCCAAACCCAGGAACCCCACTCAGCCTTCCTGAGATCACTGGAAAATATGAAGGTCTCTCCAAACACCATTATATTGGGCGACTTCAACTACCCAAACATAGACTGGGAGCATTACTCTAGCTCCAACATCCTAGCTCAAAGGTTCCTAGAATTTATAAACTCAAATGTTATGGAACAACTTGTTACCACTCCCGCAAGAGGGGAAAACATACAGGATCTGATCATCACCAACATGGGGACTCTATGCTCCAGACCAGAAGTGTATCCCTCACTGGTAAGATCAGACCATAAACTAATCTCACTGGATATTCACATCCCAACCCCACCCCCTGCCCAGAAAACCACAGTGAAAAACTTCTCGAAAGCAAATTTCACACTCCTCAAAACAGAGGTGGAATCCTTCAAAGCCCCCGGGCCTGTGGAAAATACGGCCCAGACCGCAGAATCCTTTATAAACGCATTCTATGAACACCTTCAGGAATGCATGGATCATGCAATCCCAAATAAAACCAAGACTCAATCCTCCAAAGGCAGACATCCTGTCTGGTGGACCCCAGCCATAAACAAACTATACAATAGAAGGAGGAAGCTACTACATGATAGAGCAAAATCCCAAAAAGGGAAGGCATCTCTGATCAGTGTTAGCAAAAAACTACGGGCACTCATAAAATCATCTAAGGCCAGCTTCAAGAGAAAAATTGCACAGGACACTAAAGATAATCACAAGGCTTTCCTTAGTTATGTTAGGAACCTGGGTGGGAATTCCCAGATATGCTCAGAGTTAGTCCAAAATGACAAAAAATACACCGAACCCACAGACATTGCCAACATCCTAGCTGACAGGTTCAGCGCAAACTTCACCCCCCCCTCCCCACCAAAAGGGCAAAAATCTATCACAGCAGAGTGCTGCCCCCCCTGACATCTCAGATGCTCAGGTAAGAGCCGCCCTCTCCAAAGCAAAAAACACAGCATCAATGGGACCAGACGGTGTCCCGGGCTGCGTCCTACATGAACTCCAAGAAGAGCTAAACCCAAACATAAAACTACTGCTCAATCTCAGCCTTACCACCGGATATGTACCCAAAGAGTGGCGTACAGCAACAGTGGTCCCTCCCCACAAAGGTGGTGCCTCAACGGATCCTGGAAACTATCGCCCCATAAGCCTGACTAGCTTGGTCTGCAAAGCTATGGAAAGGATGATCATGGACCTCATAAATAAAGATATTGGGGACCTACAGACACTGGATCCTACCCAGTTCGGCTTTGTTAAGGGCAGATCCTGCCTCTTAAACCTGGTCGATTTCTTTGAAACAGTCACCAAGGCCATTGACGAGGGGAAGGTGGTCCACACAGCCTACCTGGACCTCGCAAAAGCCTTCGATACAATATCCCACTCGGGCATTATAGATAAGCTCACCAGCTTAAATATAAACCCCTATGTCACTAGATGGGTTGAAAACTGGCTCAAGGACAGAACCCACATGGTTAGAATCGCTGGAGCCATGTCAGACTCCAAACCAGTTACAAGTGGCATCCCACAAGGCTCAGTCCTGGGACCTCTCTTGTTCGGTATATATTTCTCGGAGGTACAGGCCAACACGGAAGGACTGTGGCTGACCAAGCTCGCAGATGACTGCAAACTGGGCGCCATAATCGACTCTCCAGCCGACACAAGCATCCTCCAAAAGGGCCTCATAGAAACAGACAACTGGTGCCAGAGCCATGGCCTCAAGCCAAACGCCAAAAAGTGTATAGTCATCCCCTTTGGCAAAAACAAAGTGCCCGCAAATTACCACATAGATGGTAATCCATTAAGTGCGGAAGAAGTAATTAGGGACCTGGGGACCCAAGTTGATAGCAATCTCTCATTTGACAACCACGTGGCCAAAGTGGTTAGAAAAATATTTTATATAGCCCACCTAATCATGAAGGGATTCGCATCTAGATCAGGGGAGGTCATCGTGCCTCTTTACTCATCCCTCATCAGGCCCATAATTGAGTACAATGCCTCTTTTGGGATGTACCTTACCAGACACCTGCAGCAACTGGAAAGACCCCAAAAGTACCTCACCAGGAGGATCAAAGGGCTCAAACAGATGCCATATGCTGCCCGGTTAAAGAAACTCCAGCTCTACTCAGTGGCATACCGCCTGCTCAGAGGCGATCTGTGCCTGACGTATAAAGCCATGTCCAATCCAGAATTAATGGACATGCTGTACCTCAGAAAATCCAAATCCCATCGAGCTACGCGCTCGAGAGACTTGAACCTCAGCAATGAAATAAATAGGACATGCTGGAGGGACAGATTCATAACCCAGAGGCTCCCTTCACTCTGGAATAAAATCCCAGTCCAGGTTAGGCAGAGTCCCTCATTGACTCTCTTCAAGAGGAATCTTGATGAGTGGATGGGGGATCATAGGTTTACCCCGGGTATCACTTCTGTGTCACTGTTAGACAGAGGCACAGTATACTAACCTCGAAAAATGGCATAGCAAAATTAATTTAAAATGGGTGGCGAAAGCCAAACACACTCTGGCTAGGCTAATAAATGCCCTAGGGCAGATAGCCTAGTATGAACCTATGAACCTATAAAGAATACAAGATAGGTGCATTCAGTCACTGAGATAGTTAGACAGCTTCCAGAATGGTCCTGACTAGCTGAAATTATGATTACAACAGCATAACACTTAAGGGTTACAACTTGGCTGGTCATCATGCATTTGGTAGTACTTGTTGCCCATTTTTAAGATAGCAAATGCCATCTACTTTTTGTGCCACAGATAAGTTAATGTATTAATGGATGTGCATAGCCAGTGACAGTAGGTATATAAAATGTATGTATCAACAAGGCACTAGCTATCTAGGATGGGAATACAGCACATAATTATAACCTATTAGCTACCAACAAAAGTAGACATGCAGAGGATGGATCAAAGATGAGAGCTATCCTACTTCAGCTTGGCCAGACAGCCTATGAGATACATTTATGATCCCAGCTCGAGTGAATTGACAAAGAACTATGTGTTAAAGCTTATAACTAATGTATGTCATATAATCTGGAGTTAGATCTGATAAAGCTCTGTTAAGGGAGAACGTGCTAATTTATTTAATATCTTTTATTATTTTTCAATAAAGAAGTATTGATTTTTGAACCAGTTGTAAATACTTGTTTACTTAACTGAAATTGGTTACCATTCATGGTTCTTTTTTTGCTGATTTTAAGGAGGCTCAGCAAGCAACTTTGATGCTCATGAAGTACCAGTTTTCCCTGTGGATTACTTTTAGCTCTCTCTCTGTCTATCTATCTATATGTATGTACATATTTATTTTATATATATTTATTAGAAAAATGTCAACCACAAACCATGGTTTTTGCCTGTGGTAGCTTTTCCAATGCATTTGAACTTAACAAATAAATGCTACTTTAAATAACTTAGTTTTTGTAAGCATTATTATATAATGTGATCAATATATTCTAAACCAGATAAATAAAAAAAATTGTTCTTACTTATAAATCAAAACAAAAATATAATAATTCTGAAAATCAGTCATTGATATATAACTGTACATATCTATTAATGTAATCTCAAATAATTTGCAACAGGACAATATATGAAAATAGTACAATAGCTGATAAATCCAGAATTACACAGAACAACATAAACCTTTCATCCAAGTTTAAATAAACAACCCATCTTCAAAGCATAAGAGCACCCCACAGTGTTAATAATAAATATATATTCATTTGATATTCACAAGAACAATATCAAATCAGAGCTTTTCCATGCTCATGAAGAACCATTTCCTCTGTGGTTTAATTTTATATATCTATATCTATATGACTATCTATCTAGCTGTGTAGATATAAATAAAGATGGATATTAATGTTCACACTGTGTTTGGTCAAACATTCAAATGATCGCCTATTAAGTGAAGATGCACTTTTGGTCAAAGGTTTGAAAGCTCGCATTTCTTTTGTAATAGATTGCTCTATTTAGGGCTCATGGACCTTTTTGTGTAGGTTGTGCAATTATGGACTTGTTATATGAAAGTAGACAGGTAGAGCCTTGGTATCTGTGGATGAGGATGGCAATGCTCCCCATTTGCAATCATTTTCTTTGCATTTTTATGTAGGGTTTAATATCCTTTTTGGTTTGAGTGACAAGTTTTTGAAACAGTGTTTATAGAATGCTTGTTTTGCTATGGGATGCCTTTTTGTTATTTGGAAAGACTGAGCATTGTGAAGTTTTGACAGTTGCGTAGTTGATGCTTTTTATTTGACTATTTGGTGTCCGATCTCTTTTAATTTTGATCATTCCAAATGTAATTATATATAAAATGTATGCATAGACATATACATAAAAAGATTATTCCTGAAGAATGTCATAAAAAAGTAAAAAGATAAAAAAAATTATTTAGATTGTAAAAGGGAGACAAGATTGAATTTTTTCAGAAAATACCAGAGTGCAGATTCAATAAAGCCTGCACAGTCCACTAGAACCATGTGCGTGTTATGATAGTACACTATTTTTAATTCAGTAAACAGCTCTACATGCTGTGTAGAGCCATGCAAACACAGTAAGTATTGTGGCATGCTAATTACAGCATAATCAGCTGAACTGTATGCTAATCAACCAATTCAAAATAGAGGAGCTATTCAATAAGCTATAAAGCAATCATGTAGACTCAGTGCTGGTTTTCCCAGTGAATTCCAAAATCTATTGGAATATGGCCACGGAAACTAGGCTACATGGAAAAAATGTTAGGGGCTGCTGTTGCTCTTATTCATGGTGTATGTACAACAGGCCCAAGTCTGTTTTGCTGCTGCTGTTAATAGGCCATGGCCAAGAAGGAGAAGGGCATTTTGACCCCATTTAACTTTTCATGGTCTGCATGAGGTGGAAATTGTAGAATGCTGCAGGTTGGACAGAGACACACTACAGGAACTCTGCAACCTCTGTCATCCTCAACTGAGAGCATGGGCAAACTGAGGGGAACCAATCCCATTGGAGACTAAGGTATGTGTAGCACTTAGAATTTTAGCTACAGGAACCTTCCAGAGACCAACAAGGGACATGCTGGGGGGTTATCACAGGCATCAGCATCCAGGATCCTCCATCAGTTCCTCAATACTATGCTACAACATGCCAGTGAGTACATATATTTTCTCAGCACAGCTGAGGACAGAGCCAGAACTATGCAGGAGTTTTACCCTGTAGCACACTACCCTAAAGTTCTGGGTGCCATAGATTGTACACATGTAGAAATCAGAGCACCACCTGGGGAACAGGGAAGGGTGTACTCAAATAGAAAGGGCTATGACTCCATTAACTGCCAGATCATGTGAAATGCTAAAGGAATTATCCTGAATGCATGTGCTGGCAACCCAGGCAGTTACCATGACTCACATATCTGGCACAACTTTCAGTTGTATGAGATGTTTACCAGGGGGATGTGTGTCCCACAGGGTCATTTATTGTGGGATGCAGGTTATGCACTGGAACTGTGACTGATGACGCCTATCAGGAATGCACACAGCAACTGAATAATACTATAATGAAGCACATGCAAAAACAAGAAATATCACAGAGTCTGTGTTTGTGCTGCTGAAGTCATGGTTCCGGTGCCTAGATACATTTGGGGGAGCCTTGCAGTACAATCCCCATACATGTGCTGAAATATTCACAGTCTGTGCCATGCTTCACAGCATTATCCTGAGAAAACAGCTTCAGCAGGAACAACAAGGGAAAGGGCCACACATCCCACCACCACTGGCAAGATCACCACAGCCACATGCAGGTGAGGAGTCAGAAGGGGAACCAGCAGCTTCTGTGGGTGTAGGCAGACATAGGCATGCACAATATACTCTCGCACTGGGAAAAAGGCAACAGATAGCACAAACACTCACCTCCTAAGGGGCTAAAACCTTCATCCCACCCACATACATACAGTAACATTGATGTCAGGCAATGCTCACAGCCTTTACATACCCATGTAATGGCTGTGTCTGAGTTAGCCGGATTTCCAAGGTAAGTGTTGAACCTGGAATAGAACAATAAATGTCTAAGAATAAAAAGGAATGGCATACCATTGCATACTGTTACTAGGTAATGTAACTGTGAGTGATTTTTACAGCAATGACATCTAGATGTGATTGTAGTGACTTATGTGAATACATGTGTCCTCTATCAAATAATAGGACTCATCTATCAAAGATTCACACATTCATACATCTAAAATATACAGATTTTCACTGAATGCCCACAGTTTGGCCTCATACTTTTGTACTGGCACATCATTAATTAGTGAAGTTTAGAACATAATGCCACACATTTCAGTTTCAGACTTCATATCCCTCACAAAAAACATAAAACTAATAATGCAAATCCTGTTATTCTATCAACTGTCTAAGTTTGTAAAATCACAGTTTTTAAAAACTCTACACTTTGTTGGGCCTTTGTCACACTTTCATTTATGGCTTGGTTCAACTTTGTTGGTCTAAGGTGTAAGAGGTTGGTAGAAATGTACACATTACAAAAACATGTAAGAAAGCAGTACCATTTGCAAAAGAGCATCACAAACACAGATATACTACATACTAAGAAAGCTACTGTATGCACCCTGAGCATCAGACAAAAGACTTATGTATCCCTGAATCAAAAAGATAGAAAACATGAATATGACACAGTTATTATAATTTGCACAGGGTGTTTTGTGTGTGTTGGGGTGGGGCGCAGGAGGGCCTAGATTGACACAAAATGTAGTGAGTGTGTGTGAGCAAGTAAGAGAAACAGGCAGACTTTTGGATAAAGTATCAAATGGCGGCTGAGACAGAATGAGCTATAAGCCTCATGAATGACTCATGTAGCTGCTATGTGTGTGTGTGTGCATCTGTATAGGCACTCCAGGTGAAACTGATGTGTGATTGTCTGCAAGAATGCAGCCAAGCTCTGTGCTAGCTCTACATCCAGGTATATTGACAGGTGTGAGCCATGCATAGTAGAGGTGA
Source organism: Protopterus annectens (assembly GCF_019279795.1). Classification (NCBI taxonomy): domain Eukaryota; kingdom Metazoa; phylum Chordata; order Ceratodontiformes; family Protopteridae; genus Protopterus; species Protopterus annectens. The sequence continues at coordinate 1,348,727,867 of NC_056731.1, forward strand.
AGTTCATTATTGTCTCCCCCGACCACGAGAACTGGCTCTGCCAGGAGTTGCACTGGCATGGCCATACCCACAGTCAGATGCACTGCTGCTACCTGAATGGGACTGATGTCTGCTGGATGAGCTGTCCTCATGAATACATCCAGGTCCATGACCCCATGGTCTGCCATGTCTGGGTATGGACACCTCAACCACTGACAAAGCAGTGGAAATAGTGCCACTATAGGAGCATGATTGGGCATGGCCACATTGGTTAACATCAGATGATGTGGCTGACCTATGTCCATGTGGACACTGCCCATTCCAACCTTCATTCATCTGATCCATTGACTTGGCAACACAGTGGAGGCAGTAACACATGTCAGTCTGTGCCACACCTACAACCCTAAACATTTCCTCGGAGGCCCTATTGGAATGTGCCTGCGCTACCATGATGGCCCTAACATGCATTCAGTGGCACATAAAGACACACCAGTATCAGTTGGAGGATGGACAGCAGATCTGCTCAATGCATCCCTAACAACCCTTCTGTGTGGCACCTCACCCACACTTTGGCTACAGCCAGAGTCAACATGCACTGAAGCCACAGTAACCATGAAATGTCTTACCCTTCACCTGTCTATTATTCTGAGGCTCACTGGAATGGGTTTGCATAGGCCTACTGGCTTGTTCAATGGAATTACAGAAGAAGGCTGAATGTCAACCTCAGTGTCAGATTCAACCTCTGCACCCCTGGACTGTGCCTGTGTTCAGCCAGCAATCATCATCAGAGTCTGCTGATACTCTGACATCAGGTGGTAAGAGTCCTACACTGCCACTGTCAGGACCACATGTGATAATAAGCAGCAAACACATGAAAGAAATTAATAGCTACACTACTACAGCTTAATATATGCTAACAAACTAACACCAGTACCACTATCACAGAAGGTACAGCAATACATGCACATACAGACAAATACATATTTCTGTCAAATGCTCATCAGAACTGAAATAAAAATGTTTGGCTTACCATGTGCAGATGACTCCACACTTGCTAGGGAAGATGGTCATGGTAGAAGTTAAGCAAAATGCAAGGACATCATCATCACAGTCACAATAACCCAGGGGTAAAACATTTTGGCCTTTATATGCCCATTAACAATACATTTAACTGAAACTTGAATGACAAGTCCATCCCAAGCTCATGTGTAATGAAGTTGAACATGTTGTTAACTGCATCAATCTATATGTCCTCCCCCAAAAAATATTAAACCAATTTAACTATTGCTTTCAATATTTTACTATACAAGAAACCTTTAAAATTTAACATATGCAGACCTACCTGGAAGCTCCTCCTGGGACGTACTTGTCCTACCTGAGACAGCAACACCAATATTAATCACATGCTGTTATGCACTTTCCCCCTGAGCTATCTGGATTCCTGACAGTGAACAGGAACTCTTCATTTGGTGTCAGTGGTGGATCTGTAGCACGTCCCCCTGGTAGCTAGCTGTCCACTGGCCACTGCAGCTGCTCTCCTCTGAGCTGATGAAATCATGTCAGTGGCCCTATGATGCACCTGGTGATATGTCCTGCTGTGCCCCCCCAACAGCATTGATATAGTTCACTATCTGGTTCCAAATTTGCATTCTTCCAAATATATCCCTGCATCCTCTCTCAAGCAGAAAGACACCATCTTGATGAGAGGCATGGACAATGATGTCATTCTCAGAGTCATTGAAGGGGGGAGGTTGCGGGGATTGGGACTCTTGGGTGCCATTGTCCTAGTTGAAATAAAATGCAAAGGGTTACTACAAATAAATATCACATAAATAAAAGCCATGCTTAGATATAACACATATTATTAGTTTTTCCATATTACCCACTGGAAAAACAAAAAAAAAAAACTTCAGTTATTCAAATATAAAAAAGGGTTATTTGGTTGTAGCATATCACATACATAAACCAAAGGTTGATCCAAAACAAGGACCAACAATAGCAAATCAAACCTAAGTAAAAACATTTTTGTTTGTGGCAACACAGAAATGGAACTTGGTTCCCCCACCCCCAAAACAACAAGCAAGTGACAGTTTGTACCAAACAAGGAATAACATATCAGGCTATTGTTATACATACTTTGAAACAAACTGTCCCTAAAACATGTGTACACATTTACTACAGAACAGTTATTTTTATGCAATTGCCAGTCACCTCTACCTGTGTCCAGCACTCCCCTAGAGGTGTCTATGGGCCGTCCTAGAAGGCCAACACCCTTGTGTCATTGACGTTTACATTTCACTGAAATAACATGGAAGAGTATAAAGAGAAACAGATGTAACAGTCACACTTGTGATGAAAGTTAATAAGGCTGTGTATCTGAGAAAGTAAAACGCCCGGACAAAAATACCTATGCCATCAGTGAACGTCTAGGAAGTGCATACAGATAAAAGTTGCATTTGCTAATGTGTGTGTGTGTGTGTGTGTGTGTGTGTGTGTGTGTGTATCTATATATATATATATATATATATATATATATATATATATATATATATATATATATAAACAAGATGCCTCAGAACCACTCGTTCTAGCGACTTGAAACTATGTACAACAATAAACAGGACATGCTGGAGGGATAGATTCCTGTCCCAGCGACTCCCCTCACTCTGGAATAGAATCCCAATCCGTATTCGACAGAGCTCCTCTCTGACCCTCTTCAAAATCTTGATGAGTGGATGGGTAATCGTAAGTTCTACACTGGGATCACTTCAGGAGCCCTGTTGACAGAGGCCCAGGTTACTAATCTAATGGGGAGGCGAAAGCCATCACTCTGTGGCTAGGCTTATAAATGCCCATGGGCAGATAGCCTAGTACTTATAGCCCCCCTGCACCCCCCTCCCCCCACCCCCCTACTTTAATATTCTTACTCGGAGACCGCACTACAGTGAAGAAAAGGGAATATTCCCTTATCCACACCATAGTGCGGTCTCACAAACAGGCATACTTCCACGAAAGTGCTTCTTTGGTGAAAAGCACTTTCGCGCAAGTATGCCAAACCGAAATTAGTTTCGGTGATTTTGTCTTCGGGGATTCTATCTATACGGATTATATATATATATATATATATATATATATATATATATATATATATATATATCTATACAGAAAATATTTTTCATAGTTACATGTGAGCAAATCCAGTATATATAATTGAAAAATGCAAGCATACCTGATCAAGATTAGTAGTCTTTCTGTGCAGATAAATCCAAAGTAATAGCAATGTTCTTCAGTGTTATCCACACACAACTCTCCTCACCTTCAGGTTCCCTACCTACATGGTTATGTTTTTATAGTGTAGATTCAGGCCTGTGAGCATGGTGAAGATGCAAATGAGGTGTGATTTCATTAGAATTTCTGAATCCCAAATTCTTGGCTTAGTGTAGTCAGTGTAACTATAGTGCAAGCTTCCCTCAGTGTTTGTTGGTAATGGATTGCAACTGTGAATGATTACTGGGAAGGTGAAGGAAAACACAACAGCAATTCAGACTACCTTATCTCTAGTGGGTGTGTCAGCCAGGTAAAACTTAAAAGTATAGAAGTAATTGTATCAAGGTTTTGAATGAAAGTAATCAGCACTCATTTCACAATTTTTGTTCATTAATATCCAAACTCCCCTACCTTTGTTGAAAACTGTATATTATTGCCATTTCATATTCTCATACATTGTAAGGACGATGATACAAAATGTCTTACAGACTACGTCTCAGATTACTGCTCAGATAAGAAAAGAATGAACACCATACAAAGATAAGACAGAGCTAAATTGCTGCAAAGAATAGACAGAGATGGTTGTATGAAATTAACATGTACAAACAAGTCAGTAGTGTACAAGTGCTATGTGTCTTGTTAAGACAGTGGATGATTTTGGACTTGCTTGTATGCACAATGATTTTCATTCCTGCTGCAAAGCTGTTTCTGTGACAAAGAGGGATAAGACACCCTTACTTTTTTGTGTAGGTTCATTGGTGTGACAGTTCAAATCCAGACTGTGTAAAAATATTTCATGTGTGCTAACATTTATTTGTAATGTTGTTTTTCTTTTTTTTTTTTTTTCTTTTTCTAATACCACTATTTGTTCAACACGTGGCTTAGGGCAAACATAGGAAATGAATAAACACAATAAATGTCATGCAATGTACTTATATGATAACCAATACATAAATCACACCTGTGAATCATGTCTGTATGTAGCACATCTGCTAAACACAGTGATCCACACAGTATTTATAGCTGTAGATTTTGGCTCAAGTCCCACATTGTTCTTTTAAGGATGAAACATAATAAACACTGCTCACAAGGATAAAATAAGTTGAGCTATGCTTGTCACGGTTGAGTGTCACTTAACTTTGTGCAAACCTGGACTAATGGCCCACATAAGAAGCAGACAGAACACCTGCAGACAGAGTGCAGACATTTTCAATTTCAAAAAGGATACATTGTTGCATCTTTTGCTTTCCATCATGTAAACCCACTAATCGGCATTGCGCAGTGGTTAGCAACCTTCTCCAACACTTGGAGGTCTATAACACATGCAAACAGAAAGCAGGCAGTAGAGAATTTCAAAATGGATACATTCTATAAAGTATGTTGGGCACCGCTCAAACATGTTAAGTTTTTTTGAGTGGCAGTTAACACATAAATTAATAATGAATATGAAAATATTTAGCTTTTTTTAACTGCTCCTCTGGCAGCAGGTGTAAGTGTAGGGCTGCAATACCGATCATTCTGGGTTCTAATACAGGAGATTCCAAATATTTTGACTGCTGTTCCAGTTTACTTTATATTAACACTCGTATGAAAAAAGTTATTACACACTCTAAATTTTATTAAGGGTTCTATACTCAATTTTAATAAACTCATAAAAAAATGTAAACATAATTATAAATAACAATAGTAGAAGCCAGGTTAAGAAGGGAGGTGATGATTAGGGATCAGCAGTATGGTTTAATGCCAGGAAAGAGCACTACAGATGCAATGTTTGCTCTGAGAGTGTTGATGGAGAAGTACAGAGAAGGTCAGAAGGAGTTGCATTATGTCTTTGTGGACTTAGCGAAAGCATATGACAGGGTGCCTAGAGAGGAGTTGTGGTATTGTATGAGGAAGTCGGGAGTTGCAGAGAAGAATGTAAGAGTGGTACAGGATATGTACAACGGTAATGTGACAGTGGTGAGATCTGCAGTGGGAGTGACAGATGCATTTAAGGTGGAGGTGGGATTACATCAAGAATCAGCTCTGAGCTCTTTCTTATTTGCAGTGGTGATGGACAGGTTGACAGATGAGATCAGGTAGAAGTCCCTGTGGACTATGATGTTTGCAGATGACATTACAATATGTAGTGAGAGTAGAGAACATGTTGAGAAGACCCTGGAGAGGTGGAGATATGCTCTAGAGAGGAGAGGAATGAAGGTCAGCATGACTAAGGCAGAATATATGTGGGTGAATGAGAGGGAGGACAGAGGAATGGTAAGGATGCAGGGAGTAGAGTTGGTGAAGGTGGATGAGTTTAAATACTTGGGATCAACAGTTCAGAGTAATGGCGAATGTGGAAGAGAGGTGAAGAAGAGAGTACAGGCAGGGTGGACTGGGTGGAGAAGAGTGTCAGTAGTGATTTGTGACAGACGAGTACCAGTAAGAGTGAAAGGGAAGGTCTACAAGAGGGTAGTGAGACCAGCTATGTTATATGGGTTGGAGACAGTGGCATTGACAAAAAGGCAGGAGTCAGAGCTGGGTGTGGCAGAGTTAAAGATGTTAAGATTTGCACTGGGTGTGATGAGGGTAGACAGGATTAGGAATAAGTATATTAGAGGGTCAGCCCAGGTTGGATGGTTTGGAGACAAAGCCAGAGAGGTGAGATTGCATTGGTTTGGACATATGCTGAGGAGGGATGCAGGGTATACTGGGAAAATGATGCTAATGATGAAGCTTCCAGATAAAAGAAAAAGAGGAAGGCCTAAGATAAGGTTTATGGATGTGGTGAGAGAGGACATGCAGGTGGTTGGTGTGACAGAGCAAGATGCAGAGGACAGGAAGAAATGGAAACAGATGATCTGCTGTGGTGACCCCTAATGGGAATAGCCAAAAGAAAAAAAAGAAAAGAAAGATGTATAGCAGTGAAGCTCATATGAATTATTTGTGTGACTGAGAGTATACTGGCTATTACGTTTCTGTAATTATAATTGTGTTCTCTGGTTTTGGATGGCCTTCAGACTTCAATAATACTCATGCACACATGAATGTATAAACCGGGCCCTGGTCAGGTCACATACAGACATGGTTAACCCCTCAGTGTGTAATGTGTATTTATATATAATTCATGAGCATGTCTAAGAAGTGCTTCTTCTGTGGCAAGGATGAATGATCATTGCTGTGGAAGAAAATGTTTTGTCCCTTATACATAGGTTTGAATTTCGCATTGTAAAAGTTAATTTTATCAGTGTGTAAAGCCACACAAAAAAGTGTCAGGTCATAAAATTCATGCCCCAGTACATGTCTGCAAAGTGAAATCACCTTACAATTACAGCAGCAAACAGCCGTTAAATGAATGCCAAGTGTAAGATTAACTTTACAATTTCAAAAACTGCTTTTCTCTCTGTTGCTCTCTGCTTAACATCATGCAAATGCAGTTGGCATCATTATTCATGTTTGAAGACTACCAGTAAATGCGATAACATGCATTGGCAGGAAATTACTTTGAACTATTGCTGTTTTCCCTAGTTGGACATGTCTGGTGTTAGAAGGGAAGGCGCTCAATTTAGGGAGCAGAAGTGGGATGTTGAGGAATCCAGAACTGCATGCCTTGTAAAGCATCATAGCTGAAGGCTGCTACAGGTGACTATACCAGCTCTCAGTACAGGTCTGAGGCATGGAATAGTCTGGCCAAGGCTGTCTTCAGTGTGACTGGCATGCCACACACTGGAGAACAGTATAGGCATCATTTTAATGACTTGAAAAGGTGCGAGTGGGATGCACTCAACCAGTGGCTGGATGAGTTCAGGACTGCTGACATCCCACAGTTGTGTAAGTATACTGATAAACAGAATTTATAGTAGATAGAAAGCTGCATATAGGCAAGACTGGTATGCATAATGCTCTTCTCTTGTTCTCTTCTCCTTATTCTACAGTCAACCAAGAGATTATGGTGAATATAAATGCCCATGCTGAGCATCTAGAGATACTGAGGGAAGCAAGAGGTATGTATGCAGCACAGCCATAACTATTATTGTAGCTAAAGTATTGCTTTTTATACAGTTATAGCAAAGTAAGCATGCATATCCTAAATGTAAAACCAAGGATACATGCTTCAGTCTGTAGCACAAGCCAACTGTAGGAGTCAAGTGTAATACTGTAGTCAGATGTTGTGAGTTCAAATACCACAGGTAACAAATATAAGTAAAATCCTTTAAAATATTACATAATTTAACTTCAACAGAAGTGACATAAATGCTCTGCTGTTAACTTAATCTGTATAATTTGACCAAGTGTAATTTATACACATTGCAAGGACTTTTTTGAGCAATCATTACTTATAATTTGTAGTTGTTAAGAAGTAAACTTAAATGTAAAAGTACAGATGACTGCAAACTGGGCACTGTCATCAATTCCCCTAGAGATGTGGACATCCTCCAAGAGGGTCTCAACCAAACAAATGACTGGTGCCAGAAACATGGCCAAAAACTGAATGCCAAAAAATGCATCAACATCCCCTTTGGGGAGAGTGACGTTCTCACAAATTATCACATTAATAACAAGGTCCTAAGCACTCAATCTGTTGTGAGGGACTTGGGCACCCAGGTTGATAGCAAACTGACTTTTGACCACCATATTGTCTCTGTTGTACAGAAAGCTTTCTACATGGCCCACCTCATTAGTAAGGGTATCTCATCTAGGGACAAGGAGGTCATAACATCCCTATATTATTCTCCTATAAGACCCATTATTGAGTACAATGCCCCTTTTGGCATGTACCTCACAAAGCACATGCAGCAGCTGGTGAGACCACAGACGATCCTCACCAGGAGAATCCAGGGCTTCAAACATCTACCCTACACATATAGGCTAAAATCCCTGTCCCTCTACTCAGTCACATTCAGACTTCTCATAGGTGACCTCTGTCTTGCATACAAAGCAATCTCAGACCCCGCTTTGATGGGACTGCTGCATATCCACAAGTCAATGCTCCACTTGAGTAACCTTCATGCGGAACCTCAACCTAGTCTGTGACATTCGCCTTGCTGGCGGGACAGATTTGTGTCCCAGAGACTCCCCGTTCTGTGAAATAGACTCCCTATCCACATCAAGCAGAGTGCATCACAAGCCCTTTTTAAGTGTAAACTGGATAACTGGATGGGGAACAGAAAATGCACCCCTGAGATTCCACCTGTGTCTCTGCTGGACAGGCGCATCAGGTGCTGACTTGTTGGAACATGGGCTAAATTCTTGGCTAGGCTTTTAAGGGCCTCAGGGCTAATAGCCTAGTAACTTCCTGTGATCCTATGATTCTATTATTGGGGTAATGCATTCTATGTCACATATGATGGTACTAAATATCTCTTTTATTTCCTCTTACCTGACCCCTTATCTGTTTTTTTTTTATTTTTCTATGTGCCGTCAAAACATTTTCATGGCATCCATTCCTGAAAAATCACAAAATATTTACAGCTCAGGGAGGTAGGCCAGTCCCTATGTCTCAGCCTGCCCCTGCTCAACCTTTTCCAGCATCGACACCCAACATATCTGGGACCCAGCCTGGCAGCACTGCCTCTGCTACCCCTGCACTACCTGAGTACTGCTCATCAGGTAACACTACTCTGACAGCTGGTGCTGTGGTACCTTCTGAGAGTACTGGCAGAGCTGTGGATTTTGTCCTGCAAGGAGTTGCAAGGTTTGGTGCACAGGGTTGTGCACAACAAAATTGGTGCATGCCTATGCTGGATGGAGAGGATGCTCTCTTTTATGGTCCAGAGGAGATGACATCAAGCACTCCAACAGCCAGCAGAGTAAGGGGACAGTGATGACAGTCCCGTATGTGAAGACTAGATTCTCACTGTCCTATGTTTGATGGGAATAGGCATCTATTTTTCTCTCCCTAACCCCAATCATGGTGTCCCCCAATCTGTTGTGTGTCTTGTCTTGTTTGTTTTGTTTGTTTGCATCTGCTTCCTCACCTACCCTACTTACCTAACCCATAAATACCTATATCCCTTACCAAACATTCCTGTCATACTGAAGTAAAAAAATGGTACCTATTCATCAACAACAACAAAAAAATATCATCCCATACATAGCTTTCCACTTCACACATATGTTCTTCACACACTTATCCAATTGGCTACACAACATGATTCCATTGTTGTCAACCCTCTTTGTTGAGATGACAGTCCAAATTCAGCTAATTTGCTGTACATATTTTCATTTTACACTGTTGAAGAAATGGATATGTTTCTGTCCTCCCTACCTCCTGCACATTCCTATATTACTTTCCCTTTGTTCTTCCCCCTGCTAGCCTCCATTTTTCACCACTTTCATATCTGCCTCATTTTAACAGCTTTAAGCTGTTCAAAAAATAGAATGACATGGCGCACATATAAGTAAAAATAAAACCAATGAAGCCCTTCACTTTTTGTCCTCTGTGTTTGTGCAGAGTTTGGCATGACACACCAATGCTGAGCGATGGTGAATGGTTCTTCAATAATGCAGTTACCTCCACACAATGCTACTTAAACAACTGTGCTAAGGTAACACACAGTGAATGTAGAATAAATAATTATGTAATTGTATTATAAATGCATATTTAAAACTATTAGATACACCTGGATTTGAACACTGTATCATCTGGGCTTAAAAAAAGAAATCTGTCACTGCATTTGCACCTGCTGCCACAGAGTCACTTAGGCAAGAGGTGTGTTTTTATACTCTCAGTACTATCCACAATTTTATAAATGAAGCAGAGGCTTGCATTTGCTTGTCACTTAGCAAAAGGGGAAAATGTAAAAATGTATATCTCACATGCGCAAACACTTTGCCAGCAATTGTCCTAACCATCTGCTCGGTGGTGCACTATGGAAATTGCACAATAGCAAACACTTTGCCAGCAATTGCCCTAACCATCTGCTCAGTTGTGCACTATGGAAATTGCACAATAGCATGAATTACTGATGTTTATTGCCCATTTATTCTTCATTCTATGAAAGTACATGCAAAAACACAAACAAAGGGAAGGCACTTTTTAAGGAAAGAACACATATTTACACTTAAGACATTTGTTACCTGCACCCATGCAATTGAAACTTAGTTACTCAGTACTTGTTCCCAAATACATCAATTACACTAAATAAATAAATAAAACATGCTTTCTTAAATATTATGCACATCTTTATACTGATAATACACATTCAGATTTTCTAGTACATGTAGTAATGTGGGCAGCTGTTTGCATATAGTTTGTAAAGCTGTCTTTTTAAAGTATACCTGCACATTGGAAAAACAACAGGAAATGCTACACTTTGGTCAATCTGATAACATACAGATCTCTCATATCTTGACAGTTGTACATGGCTAGCCATTTATTTCAGATGGGCCTCCCAACATCTTCTGTCAAAAACCCAATGCTGATGTCATCCACTATAAATTGTCTTCCAGCATTATAAAAGTTAGTCTTGTGCTGTAGAACTTGTGTTAAATACTGAGTTCTCTAATTGGTATACTTAGTTATCTAGGGGCTCTAATATCACTGCAGTCAATTGTGTGTGTGTGTGTGTGTGTGGTGTCTGTATGTGTGTGTGTGTGTGTTTGTGTGTGTGCGTGCATGCGCACACATGTGTGTGTGTGCGTGTGTGTGTGTGTGTTTGTGTGTGTGTGTGTGTGTGTGTGTGTGTGTGTGTGTGTGTGTGTGTGTATATATGTGTGCATGCCTATCTACTCAAAGGAGCATAACTATGTATCCTGCAGTCATCAGCACAATCCAGTGGAATACCAATATTTTGACAGTTGTACATGCCTACACATCCATTTCATTCAGGCCTTCCAACATCTTTTTCAAACATCCAGTGCTAATGCCATCCACTATAAATTGTCCTGCAGCATTACAAAAGTCAGACTTGTGCTATGGTGCTTGTGTTAAGTACTGAGTTCTGTAGTCAGGGTACCTAGTTATGTAAGGGTTCTTATCTCACTACAGTCAACTGGTGTGTGTGTGTGTGTGTGTGTGTGTGTGTGTGTGTGTGTGTGTGTGTGTGTGTGTGTGTGTGTGTGTGTGTGTGTGTGTGTGTGTGTGTGTGTGTGTGTGTGTGTGTGTGTGTGTGTGTGTGTGTGTGTGTGTGTGTGTGTGTCTCTAGTCAGAAAATCATACAGCAGTGCATCCTTTAGTCATCAGTACAATCCCATAGATTACCAATATTTTGAAAGTTGTACATGCCTACACATGCATTTAACACAGGCCTCACAACATCAACTCTCAAACATCCCATGGTGAAGTTGTCCACTAATAATTGTCCTGCAGCAGTGTAAAAGTCAGACTTGTCCCGTGGTGCTGACATTAAGTACTGTGCTGTGTAAATAGGTAGGTTCTAGTTTCACTGTAGTCAATTGGTGTGTGTGCGTGCGCGTGTGTGTGTGTGTGTGTGTGTGTGTGTGTGTGTGTGTGTGTGCGTGTGTGTGCTTGTGGTTGACATTCAAAAGAGCATGTTACACCAGCATGTCAGACAGTGCTATTACTATCTCCTTCTCACCAGACACTGCTGATGTCATCAGCTATAAAGTGTCATCAGTCACTGTAAACACCAGGCTTGTGCTGTGGCACTTGTGTTAAGTATTGCATTCTCTAGTCAGTGTGCTTAGTTAGGTGGGGTTCTGTTCTCACTGCTGTCAACTTGCTTGTGTGTGTTTGTTCAGTTGGTTGACATTCAAGAGAACATTGTATACCAGCATGTGGAACACTGCTATTACCATCTTCATCTCACCAGACACTGCTGATGTCATCAGTTATAAAATGTTGTCGGACACTAAAAGCTAAACGTGTGCTGTGGCACTTGAATTCTCTAGTTGGTATACTTAAGGGTTCTGTTCTTACTGAGGTCAACTTGTGTGTGTGATTATTTGGTTGGTTGACATTCAAGTGACCATTTTATACCAGCATGTGGGACACTGCTACTATCATCTTCTCACCGGACACTGATGATGTCATCAGCTATAGAGTGTTGTTAGACACTCTAAAAGCCAGACTTGTGCTGTGGCACTTGTGTTAAATTCTGCATTCTCTAGTTGGTGTACTTAGGTAGGGGTTCTTTTATCACTCTGATCAACGCGTGTGTGTGTGTGTGTGTGTGTGTGTGTGTGTGTGTGTGTGTGTGTGTGTGTGTGTGTGTGTCTGTGTGTGTTTACTTATTTGGTTGATATCTAAGTGACCATTTTATACCAGCATGTGGGACACTGCTATCATCATCTGCTGATGTCATTAGCTATAAAGTGTTGTAGGACACTATAAAAACCAGACTTGTGCTGTGGCACTTGAGATAAAGACTGCATTCTCTAGTCGGTGTACTTAAGTAGGGGTTCTGTTCTCACTGTAGTCAATTTGTGTGTGTGTGCTTGTTCAGTTGGTTGACATTCAAGAGACAATTTTATGCCAGCATGTGGGACACTGCTATTACCTTCTTCTTCTTCTCACTAGACACTGTTGATGTCATCAGCTATAAAGTGTTGTCAGACACTATAAAATCTGGACTTGTTCCATGGTGCTTGTGTTAAGTACTATGCTGTGTAAATAGGTAAGTAGGGGTTTTATTTTCACTGCCGACAATTGATATATGTGTGTGTATGTGTGTGTGTGTGTGTGTGTGTGTGTGTGTGTGTGTGTGTGTGTGTGTGTGTGTGTGTATGTGTGTATGTTTACTTAGTTGACAATTGAGAGAGCATTTTAAACCAACATGTCAGGCAGTGCTTTATCATATTCTTCTCACCAGACACTGCTGATATTACCAGATATAAAGTGCTATCGGACACTATAAATGCCAGACATTTGTTAATTACAATGTGTGTAAACAGGTAGGTAGGGGTTCCATTTTCACTACAGTCAACTATGTCAAACCCTGCTCTGCACATCTTATTGTAACATACAATGATGATGTCATCCAGTATAACTGTGATAGTATTTAAGACAAAGCTGTGCTGTGGCAGTAACATTAACTACTGTGTTTGCAAACTAGTTTACCTACACATATAGAGGTTCTAATCTGACAGCAGGCGACTTGCGTGACTGTACATACACCTATCACTTTTGAGACAATTTTACACAGGGATGTGACTCTGCATCCGTGTCCTACACTCCTCCCAAGATGTTCTCCTCAGCATACAATGATGCTAGCATACTCCATAAAGTGCAACATGATGGTGTTACTGTCAGACATTTGTGGTGTTGCTCCTGTGACACTGAATGGCATTCATATTTTACACCTGCACAGGTGCAATGTTCAAATCAGGCCCAGTCTACTGCTGTGTGTGTAGTTGGTGGTAAGTTATGGGCATTGTATGATCTTTGGAATCATTCTTCATTGCACTACCACTTGGAAAACCTTTCATTTAGCCCCATGCATCCATCATCCTCCATTTTCTACTGGCCACATGGTATCCTTCCTGCAGAGGAGTGGAGGATGTCCTCATGTCAAATATGCATACACACATCATGAAGCAGAGTCCTTTCATGAGCCTCTGTGAGCCACCTCAATACTACTGCATGTGTGAATTATAATTTTTCCATGGTGTGGTGCACCTGCCTCATATGAACAGTAGCAGGATGTAATGCAATCAAGCAAGTATACACATATGCGCAATAGGCTTACTATCTTCCATAATATAGATGATAGGAATTTTTTGCAGGGTATAAGAATGGCTAGGATTTCATGTGATGTTGGCCAATAGCCTAATAATGTCCTATGACCTTATGAATGGTTGACATGTCAATGTTGCTATCATTAACATGTGTTGTATTGAGGTGTGGATTTATAGTATGGCTATACAGTCTGTGATGTGAGCTAATGTATTTATGGCCATTGATACCGCTGCAGTATATTCTTCTTCTATAACAGCTGTAGTAATATGCCCCTGAGAACTGTTGACATGGTATGATACACTTGTCTGCATGTTGTTGGAATATTAGAACATGTATTGTTGTAGTGGAGCAGATCAACCATCTACACAGTTCACATTCCTCCATCACAGTGAAACTTGCAGTATGGCACAGGTGTGCATGTATCTACATATCATAATTAAATGTTCTGTAACTGACATGAATATCAATTCATATTGATTACAGGGTCACATAAGTCTTGTCTCATACACATGGTTGTTATGCTGCAATATACACAACCAATGTAGCACACGTTTTGATGCAATTGCATCCTTGTGGAATTAATTGTATGTGCAGTTGTATAGTTACATCCAAAGGTTATTGGGGCATCAGCAACACCATTGTGTGACTATTAGCATTTGTGTCAGGAAATGTTCTGCATGAGACACAAATAACTGTTATATAATGTGTCATGATATGACTTCAGGCCACTCAAACACAGCTTGCCCATGAAATACATCTAGGCATATGTTGTATAAGTGATGTAATTACATGACACTGATACTGTTGTAAGTCTGTGTGAATAGCAATTGTGCATGGAGTGTGATGAATGACCAAGGATATATGGAGGTCTTGTTACAAATTATTTATTCCAATACATATGAAATGTTAAGTGGAATAAACAACTAAGGACAGATCTGTGTGTGGATGTCAGCAGACTTACCCTTCCAGAGGACACAGAAAATCTGCTAGCTGACAGTTTGTCTCACATGTCCCCACTGGCCAAAGTATACATTTAAGCACTACTCTGTTTTTATTCTCAGCAGGGCAGCACATATGTGCACTGTCTATCGCTAATAACACAGGAGCCAAGACAACATCACAGGTTGCCTATAGCGTGACTTAAAACCTAACTTACCAGGCACAGTTGGCGCCATATGTTAACACGCCTTTAAGATAGCCTATGTTCCCATAAAAAGGTGTATGGCGACATGCATCCTTCTGGCTCGGGGGGACCATCACCTGATGCATGGAGTTATAGACCCATTCTGACTCTCCATCTGTGAGGTAGGCCAAGGAGTCATCATGGACTGTCTGTAAAAGGACACGTATTATCCCGACTGTGTATTAAACCCACATTTGATTTGTTCAGGCTACATCATGTCTGTTACATAGGTAAACAGGTATACATGTCTGCAGGTGTTCATATTGCTTTACATGGTTTCCTGGCCAGTAACACTGATGCTGGCCATGAAAACCTTGCTTGTTTACATTGAAACTCGGTGCATGGCATGTGTATGTAATTAGTACTGCTGCTTACTGCACAGACATGTAAACTCTGTATCTTTGTGCTAAGCCTACATGGAGTTTATTGAATCCCCAGGCACCTCTTTTGTTAATGCAAGTGAACCAGATGAAACATTCATCCTTGCATTGTCCTGAAATACTCTTGAAGCAGTATGGAATAGAAAGAATGCATTAAACAGAATATTTCTATCCTGAAACCTTGTGATGAAGATTTTGATGATTTAGCATTTGCACATAGTAAAGTACACAATAACTATCTTAGTGATGACATTTTCTATAAATTGCTTTTCTAGTGAATGGCTTTTACCTAGAAGGTCAAAGAGAGTTATGAAGAGACCTCTTTATATAAAAAAATATTTCCTGGGACATAATGTGAATGTTTCTTTTCCTGTGTTTTTGAGCAACACAGGCTAAATGCAAATGAATTATAAGTTGTGATAGATTGCAAATATTCATTGTTTGGTAATAATTAATTCATCTTTTTAGGAATCTCCAGAAAAATGAATGCCATTTTATAATAATTAATGCCTCATGTGTTCAAAAATAAAGGGGTAATGCAGTATTTTGCGAGTCTCACAATTAATTTTAGTAAACAAAATAAAACTAGTAGACTTGCTATTACAACTGAATGGATGAAAGTTCAAGGTTTGAACTTATGGTGAAACAGATGCCTGACCAATATTATTCTGAACATCTTCCCAGTAGCCATATTCTCATACATGGATACATGGTAAAAATATTCTATGTAAAGTCAGAAAGTCCCCAGCTGATTACACAAGTATTAAAACATTGTGACTATATGTTTGCTGGGGCCCAAATCTGTGAGCTAGCCAAAATAAGTGTTGTTTGGATAATCCCTTGTTGAACACTTTATATTGTTAATTAATACAAAGTTCATGAATGGTTAAAGACAAGAGTGCTGCATAAAGAATATTAATCTGATTTAAATCATGGCAGTGTTATTTTTTGGCAGATAAACATTTTTTTCTGGGAAAAAAAGTCTAGGCATGCCAATCTGTGGCAGAGTTTGCAAATTAGAGTTCTTGTTTAAATGACAGCAAGCCCAAAGAGTACAATTTCTTTTAAAGAATAAAAGCTCAGTAATTCAGGTCATGACATTACTGTGCTTTGTTTTTTCCCTAGTTGTATTATTGTGTGCAAAAACCTTTAACTCTTCTTGTTGGAGTGAAATGAATTGACTTTTACAGACATGACATTTTCCAACAAAGAAGTAATTTTTCTGCACTTTCTGTATACTCTGGTGTATGCAGCTTCTCCGTTACAAAGTTGTCTAATGTTTCTGCAGTTAATGAGTGATCACTCTTGCACCATCATCTGCCATAAACAGAATTGTTCTCTGAAGACACTAGCTACATTACTTCATGTCCTAGACCTCTGTCATTTTCCTCTCCTTACATTACCATACCTCAAACTGCAGTGTCAAGTATAATCTAATGGTTGCATGGATGTATGCTAGGTGCATGCTTTTCAAAATGTTACTTCCTGACAAATTGCTCAACTCATACTCAGTAGGTATTTTACTGCAGCATTTTCTGCAGTGGTAAGTTTCCATCACACAACTATATCATCAGTAACTGTCCTATAGTCATACATATGGCAGCATCTTACATTTGATTTCATGTGAACTGGTATCACCTAGGCTTGAATACTACCACTTGACTGGATGTGTTCTCTTCACTATCTAATTTTACTTTTACTATTTATGCATAAGCAGTCTGTAGTGCTATCTGTGACTGAGTGATCTAACCCCAGGTAAATGACATTCTGTAATATGTTTCACAATGTATCTCTCTCCCGAAATCTAAAAACTGATTTAATACTTATGTACATAAACAGTCTGCAAATGAAGTACTTTTACTGTTTGCATTTTCTCAAATAAAAGTATTTAATTTGCTTCTAGATGACACTGTAGAGATTTGCATAACATTTATGGAGTTGCTGGCCTTAAATCAGTATATGGTCTTATATCTACAGTATCACACAGTAACATGTCATGGCTTTATGTACTATGTGTAACTTAATGACCGACACTTTTTGTTTAGAAGCAAATTATATCTGTGCTTGCAGAATTTTATTTTACATTTTCTTCAGTTAATGGACTGTGCAGACATGCAATCTGCTGAATCTTTTCTCTACACTGGGAATCCTTGACTAAAGGAGCATCATCATCTTCTTTCGGCTGTTCCCGTTAGGGGTTGCCACAGCAGATCACCTGTTTCCATTTCTTCCTGTCCTCTGCATCTTGCTCTGTCACACCAACCACCTGCATGTCCTCTCTTACCACATCCATAAACCTTATCTTAGGCCTTCCTCTTTTCCTGTTACCTGGTAGCTTCATCATTAGCATCTTTTTTCCAATATACTCAGCATCACTCCTCAGCACATGTCCAAACCAACGTAATCGTGCCTCTCTGGCTTTGTCTCCAAACTTCCCAACCTGGGCTGACCCTCTAATATACTTATTCCTAATCCTGCCCACCCTCGTCACACCCAGTGCAGATCTTAACATCTTTAATTCTGCCACATCCAGCTCAAACTCCTGCCTTTTTGTCAATGCCACTGTCTCCAACCCATATAACATAGCTGGTCTCACTACCCTCTTGTAGACCTTCCCTTTCACTCTTACAGGTACTCGTCTGTCACAAATCACTCCTGACACTCTTCTCCACCCACTCCATCCCACCTGTACTCTCTTCTTCACCTCTCTTCCACACTCACCGTTACTCTGAACTATTGACCCCAAGTATTTAAATTCATCCACTTTCACCACCTCTACTCCTTGCATCCTCACCATTCCTCTATCCTCCCTCTCATTCACACACATATGTTCTCTCTTACTCCTGCTGACCTTCATTCCTCTTCTCTCTAGAGCATATCTCCATCTCTCCAGGGTCTCCTCCACCTGTTCCCTACTCTCACTACAGATCACAATGACTAAAGGAGCATGTATTATGATATTGTTATGTATAATTTCACTCCATAACTCTTTAGTCCCGATGGTCAGGTAAGACACCCTGGAGGCAACCAGTGAATATCCATTTGCTTTACTACCATGGCAGCAGCTGAGCAACAAGACAGAGCAATGTGACATCCTCTAAGCATTCTTAGGTTTACTGGGTACTTTTAGCTACACTATAATATACAGTACTCCTCTAAATTTAAGTTACATGACTGTCATGTATATAGTACTATATACTGTACTAAGGGTGGTACCTGATGTACACAATCATAAGTCTGATACTTGCATACAAGATCATGACAATGCAAATACATATTTTTAAATGCAATGAATAATATGCATGAAGGCTTTGAAGTAACTAGGGACAGGCGTGGTACATGCATGCTTCAAGTGAAAGGTGTTGTTGTTGTGTCTTTCGGCTTTTCCCGGTTAGGGGTCGCCACAGTGGAACTCCGGTCCGCTAATGATTGGCAGTAGATTTTTACATGCCGAGTTGCCAGCTCTGACGCACATCCTTCAATGAAGGTACGCCCATTCAAGCATGCCTCCACACAGAAGATGCTTTAGCTGAGAATCGAACAGGACAACATCTTACTGTGAGGCGAGAATGCTACTGCAGCACCACCACTGCAGTACCTTCAAGTGAAAGGTGTACTTCTCCAAAACATGGAGGCTCATGGAGAGAAAATGGCCTCATTTCCAAAATGTAGAGAATCATGGAAGGAAAGTGGCCTCATTTCCAACATACTAATTAAAGTTTTGTGTATGTGCAGATTTTACAAACATGCCACCATTTTGAATGCTAAAAAATACAATGAAATGTATAAAATAGCAACAGTAACCAAACAGTTTAAAGCAGGTTACTGGCAAGAGAAATTCATCTTTCAAACACACAAACCCAAAGAAACACAGTTTGCTGCTATGCTGTGGCAATATTTATTTTTCTAGTTTGCTACAGATTAGTGTCCTGCACTGGGGAAGAGCACATCTAAAGGTACAGTTCTGTTTCATGGGTACCTGAAGCATGTACTTGCATATATCGTTATATATACCTGTCTATTGATCTCAGAGTTTTCTCAATTGATGCATGGTCAAATGGTACTTTTGCTGAGTGAAAAGTAATGAAGAGAAGCAGTGCTGAAAGGTTAAATGTTTGTTATTGCATTGTTAGTGTGTTATGAGGTTGAATCTGGGTTGGTTGAGGGGAATTTTGTTTTAGTGATGTTAGTTTCAGAAGAAGGAATTTGGGCTGCAGTAGACAGATGTATATTTTTCTAATGTTGAAAGTTTTGAAAATGTCAAAACTTTCAGCATTAGGGCTGGGAGCATATGCCCTTTTGTTTGTGGGCAGGGTTAATACTGCCATGAAAGTACTGTTTGCTTTGTTTTGAAAGCGCAAAGCCATGTCAGCTATTATTTTAGTTTGTGGATACTGAATAAGCCTATGTTTTTATGTATATTCAGCCTCAAGTGCCTTTGTTTTGGAAATTACACCAATGGTGAATGTGGGCAGTTGATCAGAGACTTGCCAATATTTCGTTCCTCATAGTATGTCTGCTGTCAAGTACAAACCATATCCATATTTTGGCTATAAAGTCCCTATTGTACTATGACTGCTGTGTTCATGGCTAATTTCTCACTCAGGCAGTACCATCCTGACATGTTCAGTCCATGCAGCCCTTCTAAGATACAGGCTATTTTTAACAAAAAAAAATGTCCGCGGCTGCAGGCCTTACCCAGGTCTGGCATCTGTTCCTGATGTGATTAACTGGCACCTGTAACCATGGAAGAATGATTGGGTATGATCACAGAATCGCAGGTGGGGACTGACCAGAAGATGCTGCAGCTACAACAGCAGCTGATTATGCTGGTCAACATATTCACCATCCCAAAGACTGTGACACCTCTGAAGAAACTAGCTAGTGAGGATGACATTGGATCTTAGTTGGTGAGCTTTGTGCAGCTTTAAAATATGCTTAAAGTCATGCATCCGTGCACTTAACAATTCATGTACATTAAACATCCAGTTATAAAATTGTATTGCTTGCAGCTTAGGTGTGATACCAGCCTTGACAAATAATTATTTTCCAATTTTAGCACAGTCCACACAATCAGTCTTATCTAGGTACATCTGTATTTGTGGTATCAAAAAGCACACATTTATTATAAATATACATGTATATATAATAATTGTGCAGACAATTGCAATATCAGATAACTGTGAGAAAACAATTACAGTAGTTAACATATTAAAGTTGTCAATATTATTAAAGCACTCATCTGTATACACATTGAATAATTACTCTCCCACTTATACAATAAAATCACAGAGATCATGAGGATGTTCACAGCAACAATACTGCTAACCATCTATGATATTAAAAGAGCAATGAATAATGTCTTCTTACCACACATACAGATCTTATGGAACACTAAGGCAGACAAAATCACTTAAACATTTAAACAAGTGAAGTATGTTTGAAGCATAACAGATACTACTCATCAGTTTTGTATTTATATGATGGGTATTTGAAGGCCAGAAGTGGTAAGTGACTGGATGATGAGTTTTGTCCACTGGCTTAATGCTTGTTTGTTACTAATACATAGTAAGCCAGTGGATAAAATGAATTGGCAAAGTGGCATAGCAGATACTGCTGTCACCTCACAGCATGAGGTTCTCCAGTTCGATCCTCAGCTTGTGTGCCTTCTGTGCAGAGTATGCATGTCCTCCCTGTGTTTGTGTGGAAGAAGTACCGCAGCAAGACTAGCCATCCAGCAGTGTAAACCTTGGCTTTAGATGATTGTCACTGTTTTAGTGACACCCTGACCCCACCTGCCAAAATGGGAGAAAAGGCTATGGATGGATTACTACTTATTTGTAACTGCATTTGTAGAGGAAAGTGAAGTACAACTCACCTTCTTCTGTTATTTTTACTACTGATGACTGGTTATATGAAAGTTTCTATAGCTATAAATCTATAGTATATAGCAACACATTTGTTTTGTAATTGATTCTGCACTGTTGGTTTTGGAAAAAGGATGGAAGAAAAAGGAACAAGACAATTCCTCATTGTCAGCACTTTGTATGAAAGGAAGGCTCTGCCTCACTTCTTGGATCTATGAGAATTATACTATAACACAAAGCAGGGAGGACAAAAAAAGAAACTTAATCTATTAATAATACGAAATCTAGGTTGTAACATTATGCCCTACAGTAGTGAAATGAACTGTGGAAATTCACTAAAAATGTAGGGACAATTTACTAGGCAGTGATACTGCATATCTAAAATACATGTTACACCATGAGTTCAGAAACAGAGCCTGGTGTGAGCTGAAGGGAAGAGGTACATCAGTGATGTGTAATATAGATAAATACAATGATCTCATTGTCTCAGGCATTCATCAACTCATGCATTTATCAGTGTAAATTGCTTTCTTTTTTAGTGAAGTTAACAGCAATCTTGGGCATTACAACTGCTGTAAGGGCAATTTCTGAAGCTAAGACCAATTTAGCAGAATGGATGCTAGAACAAGAGAAACTGGAGATGGGTTTAAAGAAGTGCTCAGAATAAGTTAAAAACAGAGAAGCATGTGAAAACAAGGTGTGGCAAGAGGCAAGTTTAAAAGAAATGACATAGAAAACAAAATGTCTACAAAAAGCAGGGCTGCAGAATTTGTTTGTCTAAGCTGAGTGTATGAGTTGTTGCGTAGAAGGTATTTTCCTGACACTTGGGAATTTGGGGTCTTTATTAGGAAGTACAGTCTCTGTGAGTGTTCTGAGTTCCTACATACTGCTTAAGTACAATTAATATTCTATTAAGATATAAATTAGAAAAAAGTAATACATCACATTCAATAATTACCCATGTCAAATAAATAAATAAAGATATCTGATTAGATTAAAGAAAATGCATAAACTGCTTACTTTTCTTCTCAAATTTTTCATATCTAACTCTTTAAACAGTGTAACAAATCTTGTTGTCAAAGGGTGAAAACATTAAAAAGGTATTTTGAAATTACATCAGTAAATGGAAAAATATAATTGCGAATGTAACATGCTGTCAATAAACAATGGAGAGATCTCTCACACAAAGGTTATTCCAAGTGCACTTACAGAAAACTTTTGAGCATCTTCATAATAAGAAAAGAAAGATGTCAGAGACAGACACTCTAAATATACATTAACTACCTCCACAAGTAAAATTAAACACTACTTCCATGGGTCTTGAGAACATAGGTGTAGTTTCCTACAAAGAATCATGGAAAACCTAATTAAACCCCTGGTCACTCATATGGACTCACTCCTGACCAATGGCAACTGTCTGCACTGTATCAGTTCACAATCTGACTGTGCTGTACCAGTTCACAATTTGAGGGTGGGAGGGATCACATCAGACCCAGACAAATTCAGATTGTCAGCTTGACCAATATTTGATACACAAAATAAAGGTGATTAGGCTGGAGAGACTAGCAAAAACAATAGAGCTTATCTGGAATGATGGAAGGGGTCTACTTCTCTTAGATATCAAACAGCATTGGCTTGCCAAGAGGAGATCTTGCTTTTTGAGTCTTGTGTCATTCTTTGAAGCGGTAACAGCAACACTTGATAAAGGGCTGACTATGCATACTGCTTATCTTAGCCTTGCTAATGCATTTAGTACTATTCCATATAATGGCATAATTAACATTAAAAACATTAAATGTAAACCCATATGCATTTTAATGAATAGAACACTAAATAAGCAACAGGGTACAGCCAGTCAAGTAGGGGGTTATCTGTTGATAAAAAAGAGGGTGGGTGCCACTTCTTTTCATACTACTCTTTTCACATATAAAAATTGTGAATAAAGCAATTAAATGCAAATACTCTGATCATTTAATGCCAATACTTGCAGCATCATTGGGACTTTCAAAATGGATGCACACTGATCAACAGTTTAATTTCAGCTCTCCCAGTATGAAAAAAGAACCTGAAAGATAAGGGCCAGTAACTCTGTCAGTTTTAGTAAATTCAGTTACTGGCTAGTAAGTACGTTGCCTGAAGACCAGCAAAGAAGAAACTTAGAGAACCTGAAAGAAAATCAAACAGAAAAGGTGAAGATAAAACCCTGGCTGGAAAGAATTCTGCAGCTGTTCATCAAAAAGCAGTTCAAGCTCCAGGTTTGGTAAAAGACATGGCTTCCAGTAATCTAGAGGAAAAAATAAATCCAATGTGCTTAGAGCTGATTAAAATAAACAAAACATTCAAAGAGTATATCAGCTCAAATAACAAAAGTCTAGAATAATGGAAGAAGCTTTAAACAGCTATTCATATGAACTGATAAAACTACAAAAATCAGGGTCGAAATGAGAAAAAGGCTGACTATGAGACTGCTGAAGAAGACCTGTTTCAAAAATGGTAAAGTTAGAGGGCAGAGCACTCAGGGAAACCTGAGAGTTTCTGCTGTACCAGAGAAACTGGAAGGAACAGACGGTATTAATTGTATAAAAGCACAAACAAGCAACTGGACTGGTATTCCACAGCAAAATTTGTTAATTGAAAGTGTACATTCTGTGAATGCTCCAAACCAGGCAACAAGAAAGCAGCCAAGACATGTATTAGTAAAGATGCAATCAGACCAGCAGAATGAATTGATCTTGACAAAACTGTGGCAGATGGGCAAAGTATTAAAAACTGAAGACAGTGTAGTGTTTGTGGAAAAGATCATTCAAAGTATACCAGGCAAAAAAGGAACAAATTGATCTCAGCAAACAGTGAATATCGACAGGCAGACAAAAAATGTCAAGCTGATGTATCCAGCTGTCTTCAACATATTTTTTTTCCTGGAGGATCAAAGTCTTTTTTTGATGAAGAACAAACTAAGGAGGAAATACAAAAGTGTGTCTGACAAAAAGTGAGCAGTCAAACATAAGGTGACTCTGCTCCTCATTCTTCTTACACTAAATCCCATAGAGAGACTTTGCCAGTGAAAACTTGTCTAATGTTCCAAAGAATAATGCTTGAGACACAGAAAAAACACAAGAGTTGATTAAAAGAATTGGGAGTACCTTGGACTTGAACCAGAGTCTGGGGTTAGGAGATGGAGATGAACAGGAAAAAGACCAATAGCACTGAAATTAGTGAATAAATGTAAGATTATAAACCCACAGTTACATTTGTGAAATATGACTTTAAAAGAAAAAGTGGAAAGATTGGACTTTTGTTGAGTTTGCTAAACTTGTGGGGACTGAAAAGCATATACCCTGTTTCATGTCATTAATGTTTAGAAGGACACTAAAAGGAAAGAAAAATAATACATGCAGCATCATCATGCTTATTAAAAAATATATAAATTATAATTATAAAACAAATGACCAATCAAAAAAATGAAACTATCATTAAAGATCTGGTAAAATGGTAGACAACAGTTTAAACTTTGACAAATGTGCTGACCAAAGTCAGTAAAGCACATTCTTCAGCCAATCTAATTCTAAAGAGCACATCTAGCACTTAATGGAAAGACTGTTATACTACCACATACTACAGTGATCTAACTCTTGATTAAGCCATTGAACAAATCACCTAAAACAACTTGAAAAAGTACAGCAGCAAGGTTGAATGCTCCATGAATTGTCTTTGTATTCTATTTCTTACAGGTTATTTAGAAGTGACATCTGCTTAGTGTAGTACAAGGCAGTATCTGATATGGTTCTCTTTGAAAGACTATGCCTGGAACCTATCAAAGAGGTGGTAACACCAGAGTTGTTTAACCTAATGCTAAAAATGTAAATCTCAGTAGTACAAAAGGGGGGGGAGAAATAACAGATACATTACACAATACCTTCCACGGTTATGGAATAAGTACCTCTTCCAATAAGAAGAGGTCAGTTAATAACTATTGGAAGTAGAACATATCAACAATAAGTTGCGGGTATCAAACAATTTTGAAAGAAATTAGGCTATAAGCTCAACACTTGGATCTGTGGAACTATATATATATTGTTTCACATGGGTCTCTAAATTTCTGATCAAATTTTGTAATGGAAATGAGATTTTTATTTGTTTTAACAAAAAAAATTGTAATGTTTATGTAGTCCTTAGGAGATAAACAAATAAATAAATAAGTCAGCCTAATCACCTTCATTTTACATATCAGCAGAAATAGCCAATGTTGCAAAAAATTTGAGTCTTGTTTTTAACTATAGTGAAATAATAGACTTCTGTTCTAATTTTACATCCTACTGCATCTAGTACAAAAATATGTATATACACTAGGGGTCTGATACATGAATGGTTAATTTTCACACTGCTACATGATAGCACACTGTTTTCTATTCATTAAACAGCTCTGTGCATTGTGTCATAATGCCAAGCAAAGGTAAACAGCAGAGTGTACTAATGAAGCTATAATCAGCTGAATTATATGCTAATTAACCAATCCAAGTTGGTGGAGCAATCCAGAAAGCTAAAAGTAACTGTGTAGAGATGGTGTAGTCCTTTGCCATAAACTCCAAAACCTACTGGAATATAGCAAACATCAGACTTATTAAAAAAAGGAATATTAGGGGCTGCTCTCTTCCTTGTATATGTACAATGGATTCATATCTATGCTGCTGCTGCTGCTGATAGACCTTGGCCAAGGAGAAGGGTGTTAAAGCCTGTTTAACTTATCATGGACTGCATAATGAAATATTAGAGTGATACAGGATAGATAGGGAAACGCTACAAGAAGTCTGCAACCTCTGGTGCCCCCACCTCAGACCCAGGAGAAATTGAGGAAGACCTATACAAGTTGAAACTAAGGTATGTATAGCATTAAGGATATTAGCCAATGGTCCATTCTAGAGACTCCCAGGAGCTATACTAGGGGTGTCAAAGGCCACATCCTCCAGAATATTGCACCAATGTCTTAATGCTATGCTAGAACATGCAAGGGAGTACATATATTTTCCATACACACCAGAGCAGAAAGCAAGAACAAGTAGGAATTGTACACTGCAGCATACATCCCTGACGTTTTGAGAGCCATAGACTGCACTCACACAGAAATAAAAGCCACACCTGGTGAGCAGGGAAGAACATATATCAACAGGAAGGGGTTTCATGAAATCAACTGCCAGTTTGTAATGCCCAATCCTCTTATGTGCAGGCAACCCAGGCAGTTAACATCACTCTCACATCACAAGATTTGCTAGGGGTGATGTTCCACAGGACCATCTACTGGGTGATGCAGGTTATGCATTGGAACTGCAGCTCATGACACCCATCAGATGTGCACACACACACACACACACACACACACACACACACACACACACACACACACACACACGCACACGCACACGCACATGCACACACACACATTCAGCAGCTAAGAGGCAAACGATAACTCACAGGCACTCACTAGCAAAGGAGTACACAACTGAGTATGGATAACATCAGACAGAGACAGCCCCAAAGCATACAAATCATAATTGCAGTAATGTCAAGGTAAGTGTGGAACCTAAATTATATAATCAAATGTGTAAGAAGATAAACTAGCTGCATACTGTTAGTAATAAATGTACTGAATCAGAACATGTGTGAGGTGTCCACCAATGGCATTCTTGGCTTATAGGAATGATATCTGCAATATATAGGTATACATTGTACACAATAACCAGCATCAAGTCAATCACTTACCCACTGCACAGTCAACAGGATAATTATATCAACAGTTTCACAAGTAGAGCAATAAGCAGGAATGTAATATTATTGATTTGAATGCAAGACTTACAATACTAAATGAAAAACAGGCTTTCAAAATGAGTTAATTATAGCTATAAAAAGGACTCTCCCAAGCATACGTACAGCTTGCTCTTCAAAAAATGCTGCTGTTTTGCCAAATGATTTTTTGAGCCTTGCCCAAAATGATCAGCTATGGTAAAAGTTAAACAATGCACAGACAATTAGCACAATATAATCTCCAGTATAAAGGTAGAGAATGATTTGTCCTAAATATATTAAAAAAGTGTTTAAAGGACCACAATCTGAAGAGCTGTCCTTAGTAACTACACCATGATTATGAATTAACCATGTGTTGCATAATTCTGAAAAAGCCAGTTCATGACTGAGCCTCTCTTTGTAGAGCTTCCAGTTTCAGCAGCAGCGCATTTTCAAAGGCCTGCCTATACACTGGGCTGGGGGAGTTCAAGAGAGAGCATGTCATCTTGTGATACTGAGAATTTAAACTTTCATCTACTTGGTCAAAAGCATGGCCAACTACCCTAAGTCCAGTATAGGCAAGTTCTAAACAATATCTGTTCCCCTCCTTGATTTTTTATATTGATGTAGGCCACATCCTCTGCACATGGTAAAATTTTAGAAACGTCATATTACCAACAGCAAAAATGACATCATTGACCACAGCTTCTGCCTCTAGTCTCATATCTTTGACATCTGTGCCTTTGAAATCTTGAAAGTCAGAACCTTCAAAATGCTTATCAGTGATCTCATTTGGCTCACAGTCAACTTCCATAATTCTTGTTTATTTCCTTCAGTAATGGTTCTTCAGACTCTCTTTCCAGGTGTAATTCTTTTATTTCCTCCTTTTTAGAAAATCTTGTTATCTATAAGTTTAACTGGGTCTTTATCACAGCACCCTCTGCTCTGCAGTGAAATTTTAGTAGCAGATGTTCGGTTGTAAATAGCCATCATACTTGGTTTTCAGTCCCTATAGGTGATGTCAAAGCCTGCACAAGAGGAGTCATTCTCTTTTCCACAACTAAAATGAGTATTTAGAAAAGCATTCAAAAACTGTTATGTAATAAATATGAATATAACCAACATAGTGAGAAAGAGTCTCTTAGCTATCCGCTCTGTGCATCAGACATATATGCAACCCTAAGTCAAACCCATATGAACAAAGGGTATGGCACAGTCATCATTTGCACAGGGTCAGGTTGGGGGTGCAGTAGGCCAAGGCTGACATAAAAGCAGTGAGTGCGTATGAGTAAGAAACACAGAACATTCAGTAAAGTAGAATATTTTTCAGGACCACTAATAAGAGATGTATCCCAATCAACATTAAGGTTTTCTTAGCTTGCAAGTGCGTGGGGTGGTATGGGCAGTTTTTATGAAAGGCATCTGACTTTGCCAGGAGTTGCATTGTTACTTCTATGTCCCTGGTTTGAAGTGGGGGTGCTACCTGAACACAGAGCGATGTCTGATGGATGAGGTCTCTTCGTGACTATGAATAGGACCATGACCCCATGGCCTATCATGTCTGAGTGAGGACACCTCAATCACTTATAGAAGAGTGGAAGTAGTGCCACTATGGGAGAGGGATCTGTCATAGCCATATCAGTTAACACTAGAGGATGCTGTGGGATGCCGGCCCTGCCCCAGCAGACATTCCATCACAGACACAGCCAAATCCATTGTGTCACTCATCCTATCCAATGAGTCAACCACATGGTTAAGGCAGTCATGCACATCAGAATGTGCCATGTTTAGGACTCACACACTCTCTTCTGAGACCCTGCTGGAATGTGCGTGTGTCTCCATGATGGCTCTATACATATGTCTGGTGACATATAATGACACAACAGCATCAGGACGATGGTGGACAGTAAGCCTCTACCAAGCACCTTCTGTGTCATGACATATCCTCATGGTGGCTTCGGCCAGACTCAACCAACTCAGCAACTGGAGTAATCACACTACCCTGATCAACCGTGTCACCTTCGACCTGTTCTATATTTTAGGGCTCAGTGTAATGGGCATGCACATGCATAATGACTGGATCTGCAATAAGGCCAGTATATGTGTGAGCCACAACCTCCTGACTGTTTATCTATATCACCACCACCATTATAAGAGGCTACCAATACTCTGTCATCGGGTGGTACATTTTCTACACTGCCACTGTCAGGATCACCTGTGATAATAATCAATAAACACAAGAAGGAGAGAAATAGTGAGTGGAAATGATCCAAACTTTGTTCCACATACTCATGTTAAACAATTTCAGATGTTAAAGTAATAAAGTACTTTTTAATCTCTCACCAGACTTGCACCTAAGTAATGGTTATTACTATCAAAACAAGTTTCTGCTTACCATCTGTAGGTGGTCATTCATGTGGTAATTCTGATGTCCCTGGAAAAAAGGGGAGCACAGTGCAAAGAAGGCTAATAAGCATCACAATGCAAATGTCATAAGATCAAGAGAATAATGCCCTGTCTATCTTCTCCTTAAGAAATACCTCAGAATCAATCAATCTGACTATAGCTCCCACCTAACACAATCTCTTTTGGACTATTCCCCTCTTCTAAAGCAGACATCTCACTGTTTATGGTTGTAGAAGTAGTAACACATAAAGATGTCTAGAATTGCATTAAATACCTTATAAATATCATACCTGGAATTTCTTCTTGGGACACACTTGGCCTGTTACACATCAACATCAGCATCAAGGAGTCTGAGTAAACCCTCTGCTGAACTGTCTGGAGCTCTGACAGTGGACAGGAAATGTTCATTTTCAGTGACTGAAGGTTCTTTAGCAGGACCTCCCTATAGCCGTCTGTTTTTGTGCTACTCCAGCTGCCCTCTTGCATGCTGCTGTAATCATATTAGTGGCACAGTGTCTCATCTGATTATAATTTCTGGTATAGCCACCCACTGTGTTTATGTCAGTGACCACCTGCTGCCATATCCTTTTTCTGACAGACATATCATCTTTGCCTCTATCAAGCAGGAGGGATCCATGATGACATAAGGCTTCAGTGATGACCTCCTTTTCTGCATCACTGAATAGTGGCTTGCATGGAACAGATGGTCTGTGTGCCATAATCCTGAATGATATGAAACAGAAAAAAAAGAAAAACACATTTGTAGCATATACGGAAAGCAGTCTTCTCAAATAAAATGAGTGTGCCCACCCTTAACACAAAACAATTAAACACACAATGCTCATTTTGTACTACACACAAGCTAAGCCCCTCCCTCAAAAAATACATTACCATTAGATCCACTCTGTTAACATTTCTGTAATGATGGCAGCAGTTGTGTAAATGATTGCTGGATGGCAGGATTATCAATAACTAAGCAAAAATTCAAAGCCCATCTGCTCCAGTGTTGTGGAGGTTGTTACAGTACATCTGAGAAGCCTAACACCTGCATTAGCTACATATGTGCAACCCCTTGAAAGTAATAATAAGCACACTATAGTCTTCTGCAGTAACTGATGAAATTCCAAGAGCAGATGACTAATACCATAATACTGTGATGTAACCATATTAACTTGGAAAACACAGCAAGAATGGACATACTGTATGTCCATTATGCCAGCAGTGAAAGAAACACTTTGCATACATATCACAATTCTTTTTTCTGTTGCATATTGAAATACAGTCAAAATGTGAACGTCTAACAAGTTTATGAAGAGGACAAAAATACCTTATGAAATAAGGCATTAATTTGTAGAACAATGTCCTCCAGTTAACTACCTATAATGCTCTCTCTCTAGCCAATCAGTCTTCCCTCCTTCAATTTCCATATATACACCATTACCTTTATATAGTATATATATTTAGCTCTCTGAGCACTGTGAATATACAAATGAGGTGTGAAATTATTAGCATTCCTGAATACCAAAAAAATGATTTGAGGTAGGGAATGTAAACATGATGTAAGTAGCTACATGACTGCATGCATATGCCCTAGGACTACAGGGAGGAGCAATGACAATTGTTATCTGATAATGGCTTGCAAGTGTTGCTGATTGCTCTGGCTACAACAATAAGCAATACTCAATAGACTCTTTTCTCTGGAGTGTGTTTATCATGCAGGGTAGACTTAAAATAAAAAGTGTAAGTACCTTGACAGCTATGTGAGCAACCTTAACAACACTGATATTCTAGTAATAACAGCACACTGTCCATCCTCTGCTTAAAATCAGTCTGAAATGCTGATCAGCCATAAGATACAAATAAATGTCCATGATATTGCATTTCTGTAGTTAAGCTGAGAGGAGGGGGAGATGCTCAGAAAATAATGAGAAGAAATATCTGGCAGTGTTGGCAACCTTACATTAATATGGTGCGTCATACTTTTAGCCTAAAGTATTTGTCAGTATCACATTGTTCTAGACATGTTCAAGTAAATGAGAAAGTAACATTTTCTGATCCTGTGCTAGTCGCAAAGAGAGATAAGAAACACAAAGGTGTGTTGTTATAGCACTGAATTAAGGGTTCATGTCCAGCTAGTGTGTTGCCTGACAGAGTTAATGCAGATTTTCTGAGCATATGATCAGGTTGTAACACATACAGATCTAGGATATTTTAATTCTGCATTTTGATATTGGTTACTGATGAAATTGTTTTTGTGTTCCTCATCTGAATGCATTTTAGCAAAGTGCATTTTGGTATGGCACTGTTTCGAAGCAGTGAACAAGAACCCACTGCCCAAGGTACAAACTGAGAAATTTAATTAGGCATGCAATTAGTAGCGAATTTTAGAGTGACATAGGTATGCTTTGATACGGCACTCATTTGCAGTAAAAGAAGAAATTCTGCATCATATCTAAGTATCATTGTAACACACGGGTTAAATGAAATGAAATGATTTTAACGAAACGGGAAAGAGGATGCAGGGCTTGAATCCAGCTTGAAGCCAGATGCTACTTGGAATGTTTGCAGCAGAAGTGAAAATGCTCCCTGTGTTTTATTCTATGGAATATACATTGTTATACATGATTTATTGCCTGCGTAATTTCAACAGTATTGTGTGGTATTATTAGTGAGTGTTGTGCACATGATGTATAGCTCTTTCTGTGGCAGAAGCTATAAATGCAGTGACTTTAGACCCATAACAGAGTTACCATACTTTGATAACTTACTTTCATCAGAACTTCAAATGCTTTTTCTTCTGTAGCTTGCCCTGTACACTTGCTCACTGCTGAGTGGCATGCCATCAAGCTTACCTGCTTAAGGAAAAAAGTAAAAAATGTTATTTGGGCAATCTTCTATAGTGCAAACAAGCTTAGTGGAGATGCACAGAAGTCAGCACTCTGGACAGTACAGAGTGGAGAACTGCATAGCTGTCTCTGTGTTGCAAGGTGTAAACATACTGACTTTAGAGACAGAACACAGGTAATCCATGGTTCAAGTCCAGTGAGTACTTGTTTTTACAGTGAGTGACAGAATGTAATAGCTCACAACACTTTTATTAGGAAGGTAATACTAATACAAATGGCTATAATAATTATGCCTATTGCAAAAAATGTCTCATTAATGCTTTACTAAATACATTTTCTAAGTAGCATATCTCATTAATGGTTTAGGTATGAAACAGTTGAATGTGTATTTAAGTGTTTAAGCAAGGTAATTATGATAATGAATTAAAAATGTATTTGCATATCTATGATGGGCAGAATACTTAAGTTAAAGTCATTGTGTCTCCCCACATAGCCCAATTTTCTGTTTAGGACAATATGTATATTAATCAGCTCTTGAAAGTCTATCTATCTGACATACATTTGCAAACTGCAATAGTGTCTCTTTCATGAGAATGCATTTCACAGGACTTCCTAAAGTCACACGTATGCAGGCATATCTGAAGTATATCTCCATTCATACTGAATGCATTCATCTGTACCATACAAGGTTGAACCAGAGGTCTCCTATAGCCCTGAAAATGATCACCTTGCTTAACATGTGTGCATTATTTCTCCTTTAGGTTTGATTCCCACATTGGTCAAGTAACTATTTATAGTGTGTAATTCCAAAACGTTATGTGCCAAGTCATCCTATTTAACTTCCAAAACATCATGGATAACAAGCTAAGCCATTAATCATGTCAGTGTTGACCATCTGAAAAAGTGTGAATAGGCTGAGCATCACACATGACAAATCTCACTGCTATGTTTCACACCTTCATTGCTGTTTGATAAAATACCTTCTTCTTTGTTTGTCAATGCCTCTCTGTGCTTTCTCTCTCATATATGCAGTTGGCATGGTTGTACATGTTTGTGCACTAGCTGTTAAATGTAGGATTAGAATCTGGCACCAATTCAGACATAGAGTTGCTGCTTGACTTCTGCAGGCATGGCTGGTGTGAGAGATGATGCTAAATTTAGAGCACAGAGGTGGGATCTTAAGGAGTCCAGGATTTTTGTGGCACTCTTCATAAAGTGCTACAGCTGTAGGCTACTGCAGGGGGACTAAACTGGATCTCAGTATAAGACTGAGGGTTGGAAAAGATTAGCTGAAGCTGTCACCAGAGCCACTAGCATCCCATGTACTGGAGACAATTGTTGTCACCACTATAGCAACCTGAAATGGTGCAAGACGGACCTTCTTAGCTGATTTTGAGGATGAGTTTAGGACTGTTGACAACCCCCAGTTTTGTAAATATACTGAAACATCAGCATTAAATGATACAGAATGCAAGACACAACCAAGACTGTTATTCAATATGTTTTCATGTCTTTTCTTTTCTTCGCTGTTGTACAACTGCTGAAGGCATTTCAGTAAACAGGGAGATGCACCACAGAGGCATGGGGTACATATGCCTCAGGTCTTACTGTAAGCCCTATAACTATTGTAATTGTATGCAATATGGCAATGCTAAAATAAATAGTTGTGTTTATGATATCATAATAGTGCAGTTGATTAATGGTTCAATAGAGTAAGACCTTCCCATCATGCCTGAATGTGGCAAAGGTGTGTAGAGTGGATAATCATACCTGTGTATCTTCTAAAATTATCAACACCCAGCCTTCCACAACCCCTGCCTTACCTGCCCCATCTGCATCAGGTAGCGCTGCCCCAGAAGCTGGTGCACTGGTAATCTCTGGGAGTTGCAGCAGTGGAAGTGGTGATTTTGTCACCCACCATCAGCTGCTAGAGCTGGTGGAGGGTGTAATGGAAAGGGGTCTTGGTGCCTGAATTGGACATGTAGAAAAGGTGCTTAGATGATGTCACATCAAGCACTGAAACAGGAACGTGAGACAGGAGACAGTGATGACAGTTCTAAGGATAACTAGATTCTCACTGCTCTCAGACATGACATGGGTGTGCCTCCGATGTCCTCTACTTATCCCCGATCATGGAGTCCACCAACCTTTCCTGCCTATCACCATCCTTGTCTGACTTGTTTGTCCTGTATATCTGTGCCTGCTTATAGGTTCATAGGTTCATAGGTTGGTACTGGGCTATCTGCCGAAGGCATATATTAGCCCAGCCACGTTGTGCGGTATTCACCGCCCCCTTAGTAGTTCCCTAGACCCTTGTACTAGCAGCTAGTACCCTTGGCCCCTATCTAGTAGTGCTGTTGGTGTGATCCCTGGAGTGAACTTTCTGTTACCCATCCACTCATCAAGGTTCCTCTTGAAGAGTGATAGTGAGGGGCTCTGTCTTATGTAGATTGGGACCCTGTTCCATAGTAAGGGAAGTCTCTGCGAAGGGAATCTGTCCCTCCAGCATGTTCTATTCATTGTTGTGTTGAGGTTTATATCCCTAGAGAGTGTAGCTCAAGTAGATTTGGTTTTGCTAAGATGGAGCATGTTCAACAATTCTGGGTTGGACATGGCTCTGTATGTTAGACAGAGATCGCCTCTGAGAAAGCGGTATGCAACAAAGAACAGTCTTAGCTTTTTCAATCATGCTGCATAGGGCAACTGTTTGAGGCCAGTAATCCTCTTGGTTAGGTACCTTTGTGGTCTCTCCAGCTGCTGGAGATGTCTAGCCAGGTACATTCCAATTGGTGCATTGTACTCAATAATGGGTCTGATGAGGGAAGAGTAGAGGGGCACCATTACATCCTTAGATCTTGATGCGAACCCTTTCGTGATCAGATGGGTCACATAAAAGGATTTTCTAACCACTTTGGCAACATGGTTATCAAAGGAAAGCTGACTATCTACTTAGGTCCCTAGATCCCTTATTTCTACTTCAGATTTCAGAGGATTACCTCCTATGTTGTAGTTTGTGGTTACTCTGTTTTTTCCAAAGGGGATTACTACACATTTTTTTGCATTTAGCTTGAGACCATGGCTTTGACACCGTGCATCAGTCTCATTTTGGCACTTCTGGAGGATCTCCATGTTGGCCGGAGACTCTATTATAGCATCCAGTTTGCAGTTGTCCACAAACTTAGTCAGCCACAGCCCTTCCATGCTTGCCTGTACTTCTGAGAAGTATATGCCAAACAGGAGGGGCCCCAGGATAGAGCCCTGAGGCACACCACTTGTTACTGGTCTGGATTCGGACATAGATCCCACTACTCTTAATTTATGGGATCTGTCTGAGAGCCAGTTTGCAATCCATCTTGTGACATAAGGGTTTATGCCCAGGCTGGTGAGCTTATCAATAATACCTGAATGGGGAATGGTGTCAAATGCTTTAGCAAGGTCAAGGTAAGCCGTGTGTACCTCTTTTCCCTTATCTATAGCCTGAGTAACTGTCTCAAAGAAATCCACCAGGTTCAGGAGGCATGATCTGCCCTTGAAGAAGCCGAACTGTGTGGGGTCCAGCGACTGGAGGTTCCCAATCTCTCCATTTATGAGTTCCATAATGATTTGCTCCATAGCCTTACAGATCAGACTGGTCAGGCTTATTGGTCGGTGGTTCCCAGGGTCAGTTGTGGCCCCACCCTTGTGTAGCAGGACCACCATTGCCGTGCACCATTATATGGGCACATATCCTGTGGAGAGGCTGAGACTGAACAGGGTATTAAGATGCGGGGTTAGTTCCTTTTGGAGCTCGCGTATGACACAGCCTGGAACACCATCTGGTCCCAAGGAGGCAGTGTTTTTAGCTTTAGACAGAGCCTTGTTAACCAACGTATCAGTAATAATTGGACTTACACAATCCCCTAGAATGGTAATAGGCCCTGTAGGTGGTGAGGGAGGGGGAGAAATTTGCACTGAACCTGTCAGCCAAGATGTTGACAGTGTCAGAAGGGTCAGTGTATTTTGTTCCATTTTGTACTAGCTCAGAACAGACCTGAGTGTTGCCATTTAGGTTTTTGACGTAGCCATAGAAGGCCTTATGGTTATCCTTGGCATCCTTGACAACTTTCTTTTCAAAATTAGCTTTAGTTGACTTGATGAGGGCCCTCAGTTTCTTACTAATGCTGATCAGGGATGATTTTTCTACTTGAGATTTGGCGTTTTTTTGTATAAGTCTCCTCCTTTTATTGTAACGTTTGCTTATTGCCGGGGTCCACCAGACTGGTTTCTTCTTGCTTGAGGAAGGAGTCTTGGTTTTATTTGGGATAGCACGGTCCATGCAATCCTTTAGATGCATATAGAGTGCCTTGGTGTAGGATTCCGCATCCTGGATATCATTATCCTTCTGCAAGGGAATAGTGACGCTTTCCACTTCGGATGCAAGTAGTTTGAAGTTTGCTTCGGAAAGGTTTTTGACTATGGTTTCTTTGACTGGGGGAGGTGGAGGAGTGAGGATGTCCAGGGTTATCAGTTTGTGGTCGGATCTGACCAAGGAGGGGGTGATAATGGGTGTGGTACAATGGGTGCCCATATTTGTGATGATTAAATCCAATATGTTGTCCCCTCTAGTGGGGGAACATACTAGCTGTTCAAGGGCATTTGAATTTATAAATTCTATGAATTGCTGAGCATAGGTGTTGAAACATTGGTAGTTCACCCAGTCTATACCAGGGTAGTTGAAATCACCCAAGATTATGGTGTTGGGTAGGACCTTTATATTTTCCAATGTCTCAAGGAATGCAGAGTGAGCATCTTGGGACATGGTGGGCGATCTATAACTGGCTATGACTTGAAATGTGGTTTTGCCTGCTGATAGTTGCGCATGGATGATCTCTAGGGCATCATGCTGTGCTACTAACCTGGAGATATGGGTATCCTTGATGAATATGGATACACCTCTGCCCTTTGTACTGCGATCTGGTAACTGAGGCCAGAAGGTATGATATGAATTGTAACCTGGCAGTGCTGGGGGTGCTCTCTTGAGCCCTGAACCAGGTTTCCGTCACTGCACAAACATCGATTTTCTCCATGCCGAGGAGAGCCTCGAGTGTGTGCATTTTGAGGTTGAGACTTCTGGCGTTGAGTAGCATTACCCTTAGTTTTTGGTTACCTGTGCTGGTTATGGTGGTTGGTTTGTCCTTTGAGCCTTGCCTAAAAAAGGCACTATGGGGACGGCAAGAGCCTTGGCCAGTATTCAAAAACCTAGGGGTGACAGGTGCAACCCATCTCTGGCAAAACAGTGAGGCTTGTCTATCATGTCATCCCAGGCAGACAGACACTGGATCCCCTTAGAATGACATCAGAAGCTTAGCCAATTGTTGAAATTGATCATTTTGTCTTTGTATTGTGGTATCATTCTAGGTGAAGGTAGTATGCTACTCAAGGTCAGGGTCATACCAGCTTGGGCTACATGATCAGAGAGCTCCTCAATGTCTCTTTTCATGTAGTCCAGGGAGGTACGT
This sequence comes from Protopterus annectens, assembly GCF_019279795.1. NCBI lineage: Eukaryota > Metazoa > Chordata > Ceratodontiformes > Protopteridae > Protopterus > Protopterus annectens. The sequence continues at coordinate 1,348,765,689 of NC_056731.1, forward strand.
CTTAGATCATTCACACCAACATGTACAATGACAGCGTCATACTTCTACTTGTTCTGGAGTGACCTAAGTGCCTGTGTTATGTGGCGGATCCAAGCACCCGACAGGCAGCTGACAGTAACCTTCTCCTTGTTCTGCCTGGTGAGTGAAACATCCGTGTGCCTTACTATAGAGTCTCCTATTACTAGCGTGTTAGGTATGGTGTTTTGCCTTAAGGGCTGTTGTGAGGCAAACTGCTGAGGTGAATTATGTGTTTTCTGGCTTGTGTTTGGGGGTGCAGGTTGCTTGCTTGTCTGCTTTGGGGGGCACTGTTTCTTTTTCAGATTGGTACCTAGTGCCTCCGAATATGTTTTTGTGTATTTATGAGTATGTTTTGCCGGTGCTTGTTTTGTAGATTCATGTGTGACAGGTGGTGTGATGCAAGTGTGTCCCTTATCCTCTTGACTGTCTGTTACAGACATGGGTTGAGAGCGCTTAGCCTCCAGTCTGGCTGTGTATTTGCATCTCTCACAAGTGTTTGTATCTAGAGGTAAGAGGAGAGGGTTGTCTGTATACATGAGGCAGTTGTGTCACTGCCTCAGGATGCCCAATTCCACCAGATGAACTGGAGAGTACACCTGAAGCTGACCTCTGGACATGCTTTGAAGAGTAAATTGAACTTAAGTCCTGCGGACGATCAAGGGTCTTATGCTATATTATAATAGTGCTGTCTAGGAAATTTGGAGAATAACAGTGCTGTCTAGGAGATTAGGACAAGTGCTGATTTCTGTTTTGCAAGTGCTGCAATAAGAGCAGCTGATCTGAAGCACTTGAGTTGAGGTTTGCCTAGTTCTAAGGGAAAATTTACAGTGCAGACTTTGTGGGGCTGGGAATAGTATACCCCAGCTAACCGGCGCTGCCCGACTGCTCTGTGCGCAAGACCACGCAAAAAGAGAGTTGCAGGGTTTTTCCTCTAGATAAGTGAGGAAAGTGAGTAGAAGAGCTGTTTTTCTCTAAGCAAGTGAGAAAAGTAAGTACAAAAACTGTTTCCCTCTAGGTAATGAGGAAGATAGAGTGCTATAGTAATTAGTAGCTTATTTAGTGCTTACAAGTTCTGAACAAGTGCTGAGCATGAACAAGCAAATTTAAGTGCTAAAACTAAGAATCTGTATCTGCACTAGATGAGTTACAGGACAGAAACAAGTGCAAATACAGGCTTTCAAATCAGAAAGTAGAGAGAGATGGAAGATATTGCCCAAACGGCCAATAACTACAAATTCTGGGCCAGAACCACTACTTATGTGGTAGACAGGTTACCTAGTGCTTACCACTCCCACTGATAAGCTAGAAGGCTTCCCTCCAACACAGAAAAGCTTGGGGGACTCAGTAGCTTACATACAGTCCTGGATACAGCAAATCTGTATCTGGAACACTAGTTACAGGAAAGGTAGGAAACAGGCTTACAGTTTTTTTTACAGAAAAGTAGCAAAAACAGTAGTAAAAAACAATTCACATGCAGTGCAAGCTAGCACACTTGAGTATGCAGCAATATTAGAACAAACACAGTTTAAAAGTGCAATTAAATTAAAAAGGACTAAAAGCAAGTGCAGAAAGAGTTTATTAGGTAGAATGTGGTAAAAAGATGGGACGGGGGAGTGTCCCAGATCAAATCTACAGTGGGGCAGGCAACTTCAAAAGCCACCAAATTTAAACTACAAACCAAAAATAAGGAGGGTGGGTGGGACAAAACAGTTTCAACAGAGATCTAAGCAAAAACTAACAGCACAAACTTTAAAACCAAAAAAAATATTCTCAGCTCTGTATATTTGCCGATCAGTCTCTCAGAACAGTGAGACAACAGTTTCAACACAGATCTAAGCAACAATTAAACTCTATAACCAAAAAAATATATACTCAGCTCTGTATAATTGCAGATAATATGTAAGGCAGTCTCTCAGAACACAGGTTCCAGCAATTTGAATGGTGGTGCGGAGGCTTGAGTTGTCAGGGACTAGTTGACTGGGTAGTGATTGTATGGTCTCTGTGAAGAAGGTATTGAAGGTATTGACAGTTTGGTGGGGGGTATTTTGTTCAGCCTGAGATGCGGTAGGTGTATGTGAGTGGCCTGGGAACAGGAGTTTATTTATACTAGACCATCTCATCTAACCTTCTTAACTGAACCTCACATTCATAAGCACCTTCCTCAACATTACTCTCTCTTTGAAAGTAAAAAAATAAAACAATGGACACCTGTTCCCCAACAAAAAAAATAATGACCAATACATATCTCTCCAATTCACCTGTGAGTCTTCTTGACACACTTGATTTGTTACAAGTGGGAGTACAACATTATTCTGTTGTTGTCACCTACCATTGGTGTGTGACAGTCCAAAATCAACAAATTCTGGCTATACTTCTACATTATATTGTGAAAAAGTGGATAATTATGGTTCTCTCCCAGTGTCTTTCTGCATATTCCTCTATTCTTTCCACTGTCTCCTCCTCTCTGTTTGCCCCCCCCCCCCAATTTCACCACTTTCTTTTAAACCCCATTTTCACAAATTTAATCTGGTCAAAAATAGAATCACACATAACACGTGACCAGAAATGGCCCATAAGAAAGTCTTCACTTATTTTCCCTCAGTATTTGTGCGGAGTTTGGCATCGCACATCAATGCTGTGTGACAGTGAAGGCTGTTCATGTCCTATAGCAAAACCTGGACAATTGTTGCCATCACTTGAAGTAGTCCAGTTCTTCTCATGCAAAGATGCTTAAACATGTTTCACTATTAGAATATTGAGTAAAGGCAGACTAAAATAAATCATTGGCAACATTTACTCTAACAATTCTTTGACTGTTAGATGTAACAAAGTGTGGCATCCTCAGTGAAGTGCAGACATAAATCAGAAGTTTGAAGATTTAGTTTTCATGTAATTTGAAGATTTAGTTTTCACCATAGCATCAAGGGTTCAATTCCAGATGTATGTCACATTATTTCTTACTCTGATGTTGCTCTCCTATGATATGTTTCATGACACATATCTTTATCCATTTAAGACCTTTAATTAACTGATTTGGAATAACATTGCAAAGAGCATTTGCAAACACATTCATGACCATAAGGAAGATTTAGTAAACCACCCTTATTCTACTCATCTCTTAATCAGAGTTTGCCTGCCCTACAGTTGCTTGATCCCCATCAGCCATGAGTTACTGATACAGAGCATGACAGATGAATACCAAGAACACACTATAAAGATGTACATTAATGATCCATAACACCACTCTTTCATATGTGTCTGTATATTAGTCTGTATCTTCACCCCTTCTCTCTCACCCCTTTGCTCTCTTGACTATTTATTAGGTTGATGGATGTAAACGTCATATTATGACATTTTCAGACTGCCATTACTTTGCTGAAGAATAATACCTACATCTTCCATTGGCTCAATAGGTTATTAATGTCCATTCAAAGGTGTGATTTTGATATACCTGAGGTATGATTTTCTTGTTGGGATGCTGTGATAATGATCAAGTCTATAAACTTATTTTTTTCTTCTTGACAATGGTTCAAATATCTGTTTAAAACGTTCATTTAAAGGCTCACTACTGTTTTTCTGCTGTGATAATCATTTCTGTAGTGTTTTCTGCCTAAGTAGTGTAGGTAGTAGCTGTAGCATTGTCCATATTCAGGATTGTGTTAATGGATTTACTTGTTTGTTTGCAGAGGCTGTATGTCAGAGCACATTTTCCAGGAGATCTTAGTTTAGCAAAAGTCATTTTACATTTCAGTGAGAGTGTAGTGTTTATGGTCATTGGCTGATTGGGGTTACCTGGACTATGGCTTGGAGTAAGCCCCTCATTGGTTCTCTCAAGCTTTTTTTTAAAGTTGTTTCAGGTTTCAACTTTCTGTTACTTAAGAAGTTACATTGTGAGTGTTTCTGCCATTTCACACAGATCTAATCAGAGGAGGGGCACTGAGCAAAACTGTGATCTGTGATATATAACATTAAGTATCCTGTTTTTTGCTTATTTTTACTAGTTATTGCTTATTCAAAGATATTTATAGCACTTGTATTGTCTGCTGCATACTGTTTACTGTATTTTATAGGTATACACTAATCTGTGCAGTTGTACTAAAATTTTCTGCCTCACAGGGCCTGATAAATAAAGTTCTTATTGTCACACTGTTTGTAAATCTTTTCTAGTTAGTTTCACTGTGTGTAATGTATTAACTGGAAATTTTCTCCATTTGTTAAACATCTGTTTGTTCTGATTTCCTGCCAAGGAATGTATTATATAACTGATTTGTTTGCAGTTAAAAGCATTTTCTAGAGTCTCCTTGCTGCTTTATCTGTTTAAAACCTTTATTTGAAGGCTCACTGCTGTTTTTCTACTGTGATAAACATTTCTGTAGTGTTTTCTGCCTAAGTAGTGTAGGTAGTAGCTGTAGCATTGTCCATATTCGGAATTGTGTTAATGGGCCTACTTGTTTGTTTGCAGAGGCTGTGTGTCAGAGCACATTTTACAGGTGATCTTAGTTTAGCAAAAGCCATTTTATATTTCAGTGAGAGTGTAGTGTTTATGGTCATTGGCTGATTGGGGTTACCTGGACTATGGCTTGGAGTATGCACCTCACTGGTTCTTCCGAGCTTTTTTTAAAGTTGTTTCAGGTTTCAACCTTCTTTTACTTAAGAAGTTACCTTGTAAATGTTTCTGCCATTTCACACAGAGCTAATTGGAGGAGGGGCACTGAGCAAAACTCTGATCTGTGATATATAACATTAAGTATCCTGTTTTTTGCTTATTTTTACTAGCTATTGCTTATTCTAAGATATTTATAGTACTTTTATTGTCTGCTGCATACTGTTTACTGTATTTTATAGCTATAAACTAATCTGTATGGTTGTACTAAAATTCTCTGCCTCACAGGGCCTGATAAATAAGGTTTTTACTGTCACATTGTTTGTAAATATTTTCTAGCTAGTTTAACTGGAAATGTTCTCCATTTGTTAAACATCTGTTTGTTCTGATTTCATGCCAAGGAGTGTATCATATAACTGATTTGTTTGCTGTTAAAAGCATTCTCTTGAGTCTCCTTGCTCCTTTTTCTGTTTAAAACCTTCATTTAAAGCCTCACTGCTGTTTTTCTGCTGTGATAAACATGTCTGTAGTGTTTTCTGCCTAAGTAGTATAGGTAGTAGCTGTAGCATTGTCCATATTCAGGATTATGTTTCTGGGCCTACTTGTTTGTTGGAAGAGGCTGTGTGGCAAAGCACATTTTCCAGGCCATCTTAGTTTAGCAAAAGACATTTTACATTTCAATGAGAGTGTAGTATTTATGGTCATTGGCTGATTGGGGTTACCTGGACTATGGCTTGGAATAAGCACCTCATTGGTTCTTTTGAGCTTTTTTTAAAGTTGTTTTAGGTTTCAACCTTCTGTTACTTAAGAAGTTACCTTGTGAGTGTTTCTGCCATTTCACACAGAGCTAAAGGAGGCGCACTGAGCAAAACTCTGATTTGTGATATATAACATTAAGTATCCTGTTTTTTGCTTATTTTTACTAGTTATTGCTTATTCTAAAAAATGTATAGCACTGTTATTGTGCATACTTGTTACTGTATTTTATCGCTATAAACTAATCTGCACAATTGTACTAAAATTGTCTGCCTCACAGGGCCTGATAAATAAGGCTTTTACTGTTACACTGTTTCTAAATCATTTCTAGCTGGTTTCACTGTGTGTAAGGTATTAACTGGAAATTTTCTCCATTTGTTAAACATCTGTTTGTTCTAATTTCCTGCCAAGGAGTGTATCATATAACTGATTTAGTTTGCCACCCTCCCTCTTTATTGGTGTCTTGTTCTTATACTTGGTGGCTTTGCAGTTGCCCGCCCCTACTGTAAATTTGATCTGGGACGCTCCTCCCAGTCTAGTGTCATTAGGTCATTCTCCCTAATACAGAGAGAACATTTGAGAAGGCCAACCCACTTAGTTTCTTAACCTTTCATTATCTTCTGCTCTTCCTTTCTCCCTTTCCACTTTACTAAAAAAAAAAAAAAAAAATTTGCTAGAATCTCCCTGTGTTCTGACTGAGTGTGCTTCTCAGCTGATATGTTTATTTTTTTGGCACTTTTTAACTGCTCATAGCTAAATAAAACAATAATTGAATTCAGTTCAAAACACATTTTGAATAAATTGCATTTATTTAAACTGTATTTGCTTTAATACTGCTGCACACTCAAGTGTGCTAGCTTGCACTGCACTTGAATTGTTTTTAGCGCTGTTTTAGCTGCTTTTCTGTAAAAAAAATTCTAAGCTTGTTTCCTGCCTTTCCTGTAACTAGTCTAGTCCAGATACAGATTTGCTGTATCCAGGACTGTTTGTAATCTTTTTAGCCCCCCCCCAAGCATTTCCGTGTTGGGGGAAGCCTTCTAGATTATCAGTGGGGGTAGTAAGCACCAAGTAGCCTATCTACCACAAGAGGAGTGGTTTCTGGCCCAGAAATCGTAGCTTATTGGCCATTTGGGCAGTTTTTCCATCTCTTTCAACTTTCTGGTTTAAAAGCCTGCATTTGCGCTTGTTTCTCACTCTTCCTGTAATTAGTCTAGTCCAGATACAAATTTGCTGTATCCAGGACTTTTTGTAAGCTTCTGAGCCCCCGAAGCCTTTCTGTGTTGGAAGGAAGCCTTCTAACTTATCAGTGGGAGTGGTAAGCACTAGGTAGCCTATCTACCAGAAGAGGAGTGGTTTCTGGCCCAGAAATTGTAGTCTATATGCTGTTTGGGCAGTTTTTCCATCTCTTTCAACTTTCTGGTTTAAAAGCCCACATTTGCGCTTTTCATGCCCTTCCTGTAACCAGTCTAGTCCATATACAGATTTGCTGTATCCAGGACTGTATGTAAGCTTTTGAGCCCCCCCAAGCCTTTCTGTGTTGGTGGGAAGCCTTCTAGCTTATCAGTGAGTGGTAAGCACTAGGTAGCCTATCTACCACAAGAGGAGTGGTTTCTGGCCCTTAAATTGTAGTTTATTGGCTGTTTGGGCAGATTTTCCATCTCTTTCAACTTTCTGGTTTAAAAGCCAGCATTTGCACTTTTCTTGCCTTTCCTGTAACTAGTCTAGTCCAGATACAGATTTGCTGTATCCAGGACTGTTTATAAGCATCTGAGCAGTGCCAACATCTGCTCTTCAATATTTCCCTTAGATCTGCTAGTTCTCTCCTTTCCTGTACTTTTACTAGCTTTTTAGTCTACCACATTACCAGACTTTTTGTTGCAATTATTGTAGCACACAAAAGTGCTACCAGCACTAAACATTCTACAAGGAAACAGCTCCAGTACTTATTATTAACGCCCGCCCCACCAGGCATGTCTAAAGGTCAGTACCCTATGCTTTCTCCTATTAACTTGGTGAACTTGGGCATCCTGAGACAATGTAGCAACTGCCTTATGTACACTGACAACCCTCTCCTCTTACTTCTCAACACTCAAACATGCAAGAGATGCACTTATATATCCAAACTGGAAGCCACACACTCTCCAGCCAAGACCAGAATAGCTGGTCAAGAGGAGAGGTTCAACACTTGCATCACAAAACATGGAACACATAGCCCTCCAGAACACACATCAGCACTGCCTTCACATAAAAACACAAACCACACACCCACCTTCATGGAGGCTCTCAATAAAAATCTACCCAAACAGCAGAGATTTCCAAGGCAGAAATGCACTCGACCACCACAACCCAACACTAATCATGCAACACATAACTCTCCTAAACAGTGTGCTACTCAACCAAAGCCCCGAAGGCAAAACAGCATGCCCAACACACTAGTCATAGGTGACTCAATAGTGAGGCACACTGATGTCCCACTCACTAGGTTGAATAAGGAGAAAGTGACAGTCAGCTGCCTGTCAGGCACCAGGATCCACCACATAACGCACTCACTCATGTCCCTCAACAACAGGTATAAATATGACTCTGTCATTGTACATGTGAGTGTGAATGACCTGAGACGTACCTCCCTGGACTACATGAAAAGTGACATGGAGGACCTCTTAGATTATGAAGCCCAAGCAGGTATGACTCTAGCTCTGAGCAGCATCCTACCATCACCCAGAATGATACCACAGTACAAGAAGAAAATGATTGATTTCAACAATTGGCTACGTTTCTGGTGTTATTCCAAGGGGATCCAGTATCTGTCTACCTGGGATGATATGATTGACAGACCATGATGCTTTTCCAGAGATGGCCTGCATCTGTCACCCCTGGGCTTCCAGATACTGGCCAAGCTCTTGCCACCCCTACAGTGCCATTTTTAGATGGTGTTCCAAAGACTAAATTATCACTGTAACAGCTACAAACAAATGCAGTCTGAGGTCATGTTGCTCAATGCTAGAAGTATAAATCTCAAAATGCACTCACTTGAAGCACTCTTTAAAATGGAGAACATCAAAATTTTTGCCGTAAAGGCAGCAGAAAGCACCCATGCACTACCAGGCTATAACTCATTCCATACATTTCAGCCCCAGAACTTGGACCGAAGCTCCAAAGGCATTGGTGTTTCCATAGTCATAAAGGATGAACACACCTCCAGACTGGTAGAGCAACATAACGCATCTGAGATACTTTAGGTACAGCTAACACTGGGTAATACAGCGATTCAGGTTGTAGCCTGCTATAGGTCCCCAACCATGTCCCAAGACTCACACTCCACATTCCTAAGCACCCTGAATAATATTAGGGTCCAACCTAACACTCTCATACTGGGTGACTTCAATTACCCCTCCATTAACTGGAAAAACTACTCATGTAGCAGTACACTTGCCCAATGTTTCCTGGAATGGAATTCATCAATTCCAATGCCCTGGACCAGCTCATTCTTACCCTCACTAGAGGTAGCAACATCCTTGACCTGGGCATTACTAACATGGGTGACCATTGATCTACACCAATAGTTAACTCCTCCCTGGTTAGATCCGACCACAAACTAATCACCTTGGAAATCCACATCCCCACCCTGCAAAGGTAACCACCATGAAATACTTCTCCAAAGCTAACTTTGGGCTCCTAAAAACAGAGGTGGCTAACTTCACATTATCCATGCAAATGGAGAATAGTTGCATGACCACTGAATCATACACTGTATGAACACGTACACAGATGCATGGATCTTGCCATACCCAATAGAACCAAGATGCTCTCCTCCAAAAAAGGAAGCCAATCTGGTGGTCCTCTGCCATAAAAAAATTCTAAAGCAGGAGGAGGAAAAACTCCCTTATCAGCCTCAACAAAAAGTTGAGATCCCTCATCAAGTCCTCTAAAGCTAGCTATGAAAACAGAATGGCAGCAGATAGTAAAGACAACCACAAGGCCTTCTATAATTATGTAAAGAATCTCCATGGAAATACCCAGAATTGCTCTGAGCTACTGCACAATGGTACCTCCTATACCGAGCCAACAGATATTGCCAGTATACTGGCTAACTGATTCAGTGCCAACTATACCCCCCCAAAGGACCAGCCACAATACCAGTAGATTGCCAGACACCCAGTATTACTGCTGCACAGGTTAAAACAGCACTGTCCAATGCCAAGAATACAGCTTCTATGGAACCTGACTATATCCCTGGCTGTGTGCTACATGAACTACAGAATGAACTGGCAACTCACCTGTGTTTGCTGTTCAATCACAGCCTCACCTCAGGCTTTGTCCCTACCAAATGGTGCACTGATACAGTCATCCCGCTCCAGAAATGAGGAGCGACTACAGACCCTGGGAACTATCGCCCCATTAGCCTGACAAGTCTGATATGCAAAGCTATGGAATGCATCATCATGGACCTAATTAACAAGGATACAGTAAATCTCCAAACTCTGGATCCCACACAGTTTTTTTTTTTGAAGCGTAGATTATGTCTGCTCAACTTGGTCAACTTCTTTGAGTCAGTCACCAGAGCTGTGGATAAAGGCAAAGTGATTCATACAGTCTACCTTGATCTGGCCAAGGTCTTTGACACCATTCCCCACTCAGGAATCATAGAAAAACTCATGAAGCTAGGCATCAACCCCTATATCACTAGTTGGGTTGCAAACTGGCTCACAGGTAGAAACCACAGTGTGAAAGTAGCTGACTCCAAGTCAGACTGCCGACCAGTAACGAGTGGAGTTCCACAGGGTTTGGTCCTCGGTCCTTTCCTGTTTGGTATCTACTTCTCTGAAGTCCAGGTCAACACGAAGGGACTCTGGCTGACAAAGTTCATGGATGATTGCAAGATGGGAGCTATTATTAACTCCCCAAGTGATGTTGACATCTTACAGAAAGGCCTCACTGAGACCAATGACTGGTGTCAGAAACATGGCCTTAAGCTCAATGCCAAAAAATGTGTCATCATCCCCTTTGGGAAAAACCCAGTTCCCATGAATTACCACATTGATGGTAGTCCACTGAACACAGAAGGCGTTATAAGAGATCTGCGGAACACAGGTTGACAGCGGCCTCGCTTTTGACCACCACATTGCCACTGTGGTCAGAAAGTCCTTCTGTGTGGCACATCTCATTACTAAGGGTTTTGCATCCAGGAAAAAAGAGGTCATTGTCCCCCTCTACTCTTCCCTCATTAGTCCAGTCATTGAGTACAATACCCCATTTGGCATGTACTTTACTAAACACCTGCAACAACTGGAGAGGCCACAAAAGTATCTCACAAAGATGATCCTAGGCCTTAAACATTAGTCCTTTATGGACAGACTCAAAAAACTCCAGTTATTTTCTGTCTCATATCGCCTACATAGAGGCGATCTCTGCTTTGCTTACAAAGTCATGTCTGATCCAGCTCTGTTAGAAATGCTATATCTAAAGAAAATCCAATCCCTCCACACCACATGCTCCAGAGACCTCAACCTCATTACCACAATCAACAGAACATGCTGGAGGGACAGGTTCATAACCCAGAGGCTGCCCATGCTATGGAATAGACTTCCCATACATGTCAAGCAGAGGACCTCACTGGCCCACTTCGAGAAATCTAGATGAGTGGATGGGTAATAGAAAATTCACCCCAGGGATCACTCCAGTGGCTTTACTCGACAGAGGCACTGGGAACTAAGGTCGGGTGGCATGATACCAGGATAATCCTATGGGTTAGGCTTGTAAAGGCTCCAGGGCCATTAGCCTAGTACACACCTATGAATCTATTAGGTGCAACTCTTCCTGTCTGTTTTTATAAGTGCCTTTCCTGTGAATGTGTTACCTATCTATCTGTCTAAGTTCCTTCTGTTTGGGTCTATATTAGAACATTGAAGTTTCAAAACTTCGAATGTTCTAATATCGACCCCTATTCAGCGGAAGCTGAAAACATCGAACATACAGAACAGCAAATTTTTTTCCTAGGGAAAAAATTTGCTGTTCCAAAACACATGCACACAACACAAGCACACCAAACAAACAGCAATCCACACACATACACCTAAAATCTTACACCTAACCCTACACTAAACTATACACACACCACTAACTATCCACTTACCTTAACCCAAACCTTAACCCTAAGGTCCATCACTATCACACACTCACCTCACCCGTGCCCTAACCCTAACTCACCTACCCCACCCTAACCCTCACTTCCACACAATCGCACACTTACCTGACCCATGCCCTAACCCTAACTCACCTAATCCGCCCCAACCCTCACGTCCACACAATGGCACACATACCTAACCCACGCCCTAACCCTAACTCATCTAACCCGCCCTAACCCTAATGTCCACACAATCACACACATACCTAACCCACACCCTAACCCTAACTAACCTAACCCGCACTCAATCGCACACTTACCTGAATCCGACCCGTAACTTTCCACCACAGCACTGAAAATACCAAAGCAATAGAAACAGACAACCAAATTATTTCCCTAGGAAAAAATGTGGTTTTCTGTTGCTTCGATATTTTCAGCTTTCGCTGAATAGGGGTCGATATTAGAACATTTAAAGTTTTGAAACTTCGATGTTCTAATATAGACCCCTTCTGTTTTATCAGTTGCAGTCCTCAGCATTTGCGCAAGATCTGGCAGCAAGCAACAGTAGTATGCATTTCAAGTGTTATTGCAAAATGTGGTGAGTTTTTGCCTTACACCACACTGTACACCTAATTAACTTGTGACTTTCCTTAAAGCATGTTTTATATGTAGTAAGTATGAAAGATTATTTTGATAGCTATTACTGACATATTCTGGCCAGGCAACATATTTATGATAGTCATTCTTATGTATTCTTAAACTCTTGATAAAAATGAATTATAATAATCACATTCTGTGATTCTTGTAAAACTATCTGCATACTGAAGTCAAACCCTGCTGCATCTCTGTTTTTCATTTAGCTCGCAGAGTTTACACCTTGTGCCACAGACAAAAACTAGGTTAACAGGTGGATTTTCTCCACTAAGTACTGTCCAGAGTGCTGACGGCCATGCATCACCAATAAGCCTATCTGCGTTATACAAGGCAAACCAAATTAAAGTTTTTCACTTTTCCTTCATCAGAGAATTCTGTTTGTTTGCAGCTTAATGTCATGCAAATGGGGCAAACACATCACTTCATTTTTTAATTGAGCTTTGGCCCTAACACGGAAAGGTATAATACAACATGTGAAGCATATGTATGCAAGATGTTAAGATTAAACAGATCTGTTGTTAATATGATCAGAATCACAGCATTTCCTCTATAATTATTATTTGGAGAAAGATTGGCAGGGAGCAAAACTGAATGCAACTAAACATTGGTGCTTCACAGTCGGAGTTCAACACATCAAGGTATAATCATGCATGCAGTAACAATCTGCCACCATCTGTGCAAATTTGTTCTTCAGCATTGTGCTTTAGGAAGAGATTTTGCACAGGAATAAGTATCACTACTGGATTATATTACTTCATTACATGGAAATTATTAATGTATTCATAGGAAATCCAGTGAACTGTGTGGTTAACTGATCACTTCATTCTGGACCGTTACGTCTGTACTGCAGCACTGCCACTTACAAATGAAATACAGCCACCTACAGCCTTGTCAGACATAATTCATCATTATTTACCCCCCCTGCATTGGAACATTAAGTATTGCTTGGCATTGGCAGTCTACATTGCCCATGCATGAGCAAATACCATTTCTAATATCAGTACCATTCATTAAGGTTTACATATCATCATCATAACCTGATGATCCATGACTTCCTCACTGTCTATCCTGTGTTTTAAAAGTGTATGTATCTCATCTACGCAGCACAGGTACGTCAGTCTAAGTTCTGCAGTATTCATTAATGACAGCATAGCTGATGGAAGTCATAACATTACACTTACTCCTTCATATCAGCATATTGGAAATTCAAGTATTAGAGGAACTGATACTTACATTTTTAGAGGAGATAATGAACATCAAATTGTATTATACTTGCCAGAAGCAACAAATCGGGGATGTGAGACAAGCATTAAAATGACATAATGTAAGGAAGTATGGATCTGTTTTTATTCATGTTGGCACAAATGATCTCAACTGCAAGGAATTTCTGACAGTTAGTAGGGAACTTACAGCCCTCTTAGATAGTATGGTTTGTACTGGTATTAGCATGTATTTTTCACAAATTACATATAAAAAGGACATTCAGGTCAACTTGAATGAAAATATTTTTTGGGTAAATACCTACATGAAAAGATGTTCCACTTAAAAAAATGGAAATATGTAGAGCATCTGAGCCTAATTTTGGGCACACATGCTCAGACAGGATGGTGTGAATTTGTCAGGATCAGGGAAGAGAATTTTTCTGCAATATTTGACAAACACAAGGCAGGCTTTTTGCGAGGTCAAAAATGTAACAGTTCACAGCAACATTTGGTGCATCTCTGATGGTTGCTAATACTAGGAGCATTAATAATAAAGTTTTATTATCTGAACATTTGCTATGTTCCCACAAGATTGATGTTGTTATCATTTCTGAAACATAATTAAAGAACAATGAACAGAAAACAGTTCTGTCTGAGTATGAATGTTTTTACTGTAATAGACATTCTAACAAAAAATCAGGTGGAGGTGTTATGATAATGATTAAAGATCATTATGAGACCTGTGATTATTACATGTCCAGTGATAACACCAATACTGCAGATTGTGTAGCTGTGACAATAAAGACAACCTTGGCGCATATAACAGTTTGAGTATATAGAATAGAAAAGTCAAGTACAGATGAACTAGAGGAATTCATACATTTCTTGCATGAAACACAGGAGGGAAGAATAATAGTGGCTGGGGACTTACCAGAAACAGACTGGAATAATATTGATTCAACAACATTAATAAGGAAATTATTCACCATGTATGTAAATGAACAGCAGTTGCTTCAGATTGTAAAAAAAAACACTATCAGGGAAAGGAACATACTAGACATTGTTTGTGTTCCTAAAGAAATTACTGTTACTTCATGTCAAGTTTTACTACTGTTGATATGCAATGATTTTGGAGTTATGAAGGTTAATTTGTTGCTAGATAATTCTGCCAAAATGAAATCTAAACCAATGCACATAAGAGTAATTTCAGATTATATGGAAACAAAACAGTCACTTTGTAAAACTAATTGGAGTGCTGTGTTCAGTGGAAACACTGCAGAAAGAATGCGGAAAGTTTTGAAATGCATGCAAAACATAAAAAAAAATGTTTACCATCAAGATCTAGGCATACAGTGCTAGGGGGATTTCCATAAGAACAAAATACCTGATTAAGGTGAGAGACAAAAAATATAAGAAATATAAAAGACATCAAACTACAAAACTGAAAACGGAAATAAGCAAGCTGGACAAACAAATTAAGCATAGTGTGAGACAACAGCAGGAAAATTTTGAAAAAAAAATGTATATAAAAATATTGACCATACTAGGAAACCATGTTATAGATACATAAGATGTGGAATGAGTAAATACATACAAATTGATAAACTGTGTGTAGATTATAACATTTATTCTCAGACACAACAGATTATAGATATATTTACAAAATCTTATGCAAATCAGTTTGGCTTCACAAAGGAGGTGATAGGTTGTTCTAGTGATATCCAGGTAACCTCAGATACTGGAGTAAGAATAGATTATATTGAAAAAAAAATTATGTAAACTGGATCCAAACAAAGCACTGGAAGAAGACAGAATAAGTAATAACGACCTGAGAACACTTCAGCAAGAACTTATAGTACCAATATATCTATAATTTACTAGGTCATATAAATATGGCGAAATTCCTCAAGATTTAAAGGAAACTCGAGTAGGGCAAACCCAGAAGTATACAGACCCTTATGTGTACTTTCATGTTGTGGAAAAATAATAGAGAAGGTAATATTGGATAAGTTATTGTCAGAACTGGAAACGCTAGCACTTGAAACCATATATCAGCATGCATATGGTGAAAATGTATTTATTACCATTTTAACATGGTGTTCTGTAGAAATATGATAACAGCCATGAATGAACATTTGTGCTGTGATATAATTTATATAGATTTAACTTCAGCATTTGACAGGGTCATACATAAAACACTAATCAATAAATTACAATAATTATTTATTGATAAGATGACAGATATGACATGGCAAGTATCATACAACAATTGGACAGGTAAAATTCTTGGTTATAGTTAAGGTGTCTCTCAGGACTTTGTCCTAGGCCCTTACTTGTTTAGATTGTATCTTTCAGACCAATCTTTTTCATCTGAGGTGTTCTACAGTCTGTATGCAGATGACCTGAAATTGGGCAAACTGATTGCATGTGCTTACAGATAAGGTATGTCTGCAAAAGAACAACTGAATTTGGGCACAGGAGAATAATATGCTGATAAATGCATCAAAAATTAAGGATATGAGATTTGGCAGATGTAAATTGAAAGGTGTATATTTAATACAGCACACAGTGACTGAAACTGTAGATTCATTTAATGACCTGAGTATATGGATATATCCAGCTTTGTGTTTTTTCTAATCATATCAAACAATTGGTTAATGATAGTTATAGAACTATAGGTTATATAAACAGATTTATAAAATCTAGGAAATCAGAAATGATGAAGTCATTGTTTGTTAATTATGTTAGAAACAAACTTGAATATGGAATAACAATATGGAAACCTTATAAGAAAACAAGGAAGAGTAAATTGGAAAGAGTATAGCAGAAATATACGAAGAGCATCCATGGATGTGAAAATGTAAGTTATTATGAAACACTAAAATATCTGAACTTGTATATTGTTTCATACAGATATTTAAGATGAGATCTTATTCAGGTATATAGGGCATTTAGAGACAACTATCTCCAGGAATTTTTGGGGTTGTCAAAAAGTTATAGGGAATCATTAAACAACCTATGTAGAAAATTCTATAGGTATGAGAAGTGTACTAATTAGTTCTCTGAGAGAGCAGCTGATGCATGGAACAGGCTACCAAACTGCATTAAATCAAGCACTAGTTTAGATATTTTTAAGAACAGCCTGGCCACTTATTAGTGGAACAACTGTTTTGGTATATTGGCAGGATAGAAGGGCATTAATGCCCATGCTTGAAATATTTGTATGTATGTATGTATGTATGTATGCATGTATGTATGTTTCAACAAATATGGATTTGGACAAAACCTTCAACATCATAATATCTTCTCTGACACAGAATGAGAAGCTAATCCTATCTACACTGCACTGTCACAGTATAAATGTCAGATTTTTGAGGTAGCGCTTCCATTAAGTACTGTGTGCTCTAGATTGTGTAAATATATAGGTAGGGGGTTCTAATCTCATAGCAGTCAACTTGTGTCTGTATGTATAGAGTTGTGTAAATGTGACCTTAACTATTGCTGGCCTCAATAACATACTAGGCTGCGGAAATTTTAACACTGCAGGATGAGTCCATATCACTGTCCGACTCTTCTCCCATCATCAACTTCTCTGCAACACAATGCTGTTGTCATCTTCTATAAAGTGCAATCTCAAACTCTCAAAATCAGACTTCTGCAGTGGTGCTTGCATTAAATACTGTGTCCACTAGATTACATAGCTAGATAAGTAGAGGGTTCTAATCTCACAGCAGTCAACTTGTGTTTGTGTGTATGGAGGTGTATAAATATGATCTTATCTACTGCTGGCTTTAATAAAGTAATAACATGGAGAAGATTTTTCACTGCAGGTTGAGTCCACATCACTGTCAGACCATTCTCCCAACCTCATATTTTCTACAACACAATGCTGATGTCATTTTCTGTAATGCGTACTCTCACTCTACAAAGTCAGATTTCTGTGGTGGCTCTAGTGTTAAGTACTGTGGCTAGGCTGTATCGCTAGATAGATAGGGTGTTCTAATCTCACAACAATCAACTGGTGTATGTGATGGTAGGTCCATAGTATCACTAGAGGATTGATTCAACATGTCAATCCCACATCCTCTTTTCATTCTGCCCACAATTGCATACTGTCTGCAACAAACTGATAGGGTCATTCTTTCAAGAATGCACACTCACACTAAAGTCCAACCTCTCATTGTGTGTTGATTGTGTCAGTTTATTATGTAGGGAGTTCTAATGCACTCTCACACCACCAAAGTCCAACTTCTCCTTGTGTGTAGATTGTGTCAGTTTATTACATAGAGAGTTTGAATGCACCAGTGAGACTGTCCTGAGTGTGTGTGTGTGTGTGAATATAAATGGATGCAGCAGTGATTTACACTTCTAAGTATTGACAACATTTAGAATTCCACATAGCTATAGAAGTAATTTTTGCACGCACATCTCCTTTGCATGACACAGCTGATGTAATCCTTTCCAGGATGCAGTGTGGCTCACATGCAGTCAAACTTCTCTCGTGGCATATGTGTATAATGCACTTTATTATTTATTTATTTGCTTGATTTATTTGCCATTTGCTAACTGGGATGGTCCAACTGAACCAGAGGTCAATTTTCAGTGGAGACCTGAGGATAAAAGCTTCAAACAATATACAGACATGCAAAAGACATACAGTAACAATAATGGTCAAAAGTACAATCACATAACATAAGGAGATAAGCTCCAGTCTATAGCACAGAAGCTCAGTAGTTCAATGAAAATTCCATTACAAAAGTATACAATGTAAAAGAGGTACAGTCATATATGTAAGAGACATTGGAATAAGTTCCATCCTTTTGATGCAAAAGAGTGAAATCACTGAATTTCATATCAGAGAGTAAATGAAATAGAAGGAGATAATTTTAATAGAAGATAAGAAGAGTAAGTCCAAAAGAAGGGCTATAGAGACAATAGTGATGTCATGTGGGGGCTTGGCATGGGCAGGCCCAAGTCTTTTGGAGATAGTGTTTTAATTCTCTTTTAAACTGGTGTTTTTTGGGAGATATTTCTTATATTGAGGGGGAGCGTGTCCCAGACATGAGCTACTGAGTACTTGTAAAGGGACTTTCCAATGTTCTTTTTGGGTTTGTAGATGGCAAGAATGTGTTAGTTGCATGGAGGTGCAGGAGGGGGGTGTAGGAAGACTCTAGGTTGGAGAGGGAGGGTCAGGAAGAGGGATTGTAGAGAAGAGAATGTGTGATATGTAACTGAGGAAGTAGTAGTTGATGAGAGAATTCAGGCCATTGAAGTTTCTTTAGGGTGAGACAGTGATGAGAACTGTGAGGAAGGTTAGTGGCAAATTTGGCTATTTTATTGTATGTTTGGTCTAGTTTGGACAATAGTGTAGACTGAATATTAGTAAGGATAGGGGCAGCGTAAAGTAGACATGGTAAGAGGAGTGACTGGAACAGAAAGTTTGGACGTGTGTAATGAATTTCTGATTTCTGTAAAAGTAGTCTATGTTTCTGGTGTTTTGTTTATACATTGTTGGATGTGTAGGTCAAATTTTAGTTTATCGTCGATTATGGAGCCAAATAGATTGGTATGGGGTTCGGGTTCAGCTTTAATGATGGTATTGTTGAGGGAAGTGATGGCAAAGGAAGATTTGTCCATGCCAGTGTTCTAGGAAAAAAGAGAAGGAGTTTTATTTTTTAGGATTTAGTACTAGCTGATTATTGGAGAGCCATGATTTGACAGATGAGAAGGTGTCTTGACTGTGTGTTAAGAGATTAGGAATACTATGGGTGGTGATGATAAGTGTGGAATCATCTGCATATTGTAACAGAGTTGAGAGTTTACAAGCAGAATGTAGTTTGTTAGTGAATATATTGAACAAGAGGAGGCCCAGGATTGATCCTTGAGCTACTCCTGTGTTGACCAGAAGGAAGGGAGAGAAGACAGTTTGCCAGTGAACAGATTGTTGCCTATTGGAAAGGTAGCTGGATAACCAGTTTACTGAGGAGCTAGAGAGACTGAGGTCTGAGAGTTTATTTAGAAGTTTAGAGTGAGAAAGTTTAGAGTGAGAAACAGTATTAAAAGCCTTAGAGAGATCAAGGAATAAGCAGGAGATCAGCATGTTGCTGTCACAGGCCTCAGCTACTGTTTGGATGAATAAAAGTAGTGCAGCAGATGTACTGTGGTGGGGTCTGAAACCATGTTGGGTGGAAGTTAGCAAGTTATTGTCAAGCAGGTGTTTGAGTAACTGGGTATGTAAGCATTTCTCAAGAATTTTGGATATAGGAGACAGGATGGCAATGGGCCTGCAATTAGAAGGGTCGGTAGAGTTTCCATCCTTATGTAGTGGGATTGTAAAGAAGGACTTCCATATGTCAGGGACACAGTCTTCATTAATAGATCTGTTTATGAGTATCGACACAGGGTAGGCAATGGATTCTGCAGCAATTTTAAGAAAGTAAGAATGTAATTTATCAGCAGAAGGGGAGCAAGGTTTGAGTTTGAGCAAGAGAGACTTGATGTAGGTGGTGGGAACTGGTTTAAATGAGTAGCTATTTGAAGGTATTTTGTTGGGGAGATGAAGGAGGGGTACAGGAAGTGTTGTTAATTTGAGTTAGTTTTTGGATTGTTTCTATGAAATAGTTGTTTAGGAACATGGCTGTTTCAGTAGCAGTGTTATGTGGGAAGGGATTGGGAGTGGTAGGGTTGCCATGATAAATAAGATTATTAATGGTTGTCCAGAATGTTTTTGGATTATTTTGTGGGTTTGATTGGGTGGAGCATAAGGAATTCTTCTGATCATTGTTAACTAGTTTTTTTAGAAAGGTTTTTGAGCTCTTTGTACTTTTGAAGTAGGGGAGGGGATTTGTTTTTGACCCAGGCTTTCCAGACACTATCTCTTTTATGCATAATAGAGCGGGTATGTTTGGTGAGCCAAGGAGCAAAGGTAGATTTTATTCTGATTTTTCTGGTAAGTGCTAGTAAATCTGACTGAATGATTTAACAGTCTCATTGAGAGAGAGTTGATGAAGGAAGGACCAGTTTATGCTGGATAATTTAGAGTTAAAAGTATCTGGAATGAAGTTGGTGAGTTTATGACACTCTCTATAAAGGTTGTCTTTAGGTGGTTGCTGGGGGTATCTTTGGATATAGGTAGGAAAATGGTCATTTAAAGAGTTTGGAAGTGTCCCATGATAAAGGTTGGGATCTGAGGTGAGGATCCAGTCTAGGGTAGGTCTGGTAATGGAGTTTTTGTTAGTGCAAATAGGGAGGTGATGAGTTGGTGGAAGCCTTGAAGGTTGATGCTGAGATTAGGAGATATAGTTGTAAGTTTAGTCCAGTCTATGTTTATGTCACCAAGGATGATGGTTTTGTATGCCACATATTGAGTGATCCATGCGAGTATGTTCTCAAGGATAGGAATGTTGTTCACTGGAGGGATATAAATAGAGGCTATGGCAGATTTTTTTGTGTGTGTTTAGGTGACAGTTTAAAATAAGAAGTTCAGCAGGCTCAAAGCTAGGTACAGAAATGGAAAGTGGGGAGAGACTAAGTTGGTCATAGTAGTAGATGGAAATGCCTCCACCCCTCTTTTTGATTCTGTTAGATCGAAAGATGTCATAACCTTGAGGTAAGATTTTGATGTTTGCGATATGTGGATTTAACCAGGTTTCTGACAGGGTTAGGATATGGGGAAGTGTTAACAATCCACAAAAGCAGTTCTGTGATCTTATTTACAAGGTTTTTAATATTTAAAGAGTAGATATTTAATGTTTTAGAAGAGGGAGAGGGAGTGGGGGTGAGAAGTAGGGAGGTGAGGTGTGAGGTGTGTGGTTGTGAGAGGTAGTGGTAGGTGGATCTGGGTTAAGATGGATGTCCCTGTCAAGGAGAAGTGTATCTATGAAAGTAATAATAAGTGCAAAGAAGTCTATATTAGCAGATCTTTTTGATTTCAGAGTAAAGGAGTGTGAAGTGTATGGAAAGCTATTAATCTTGAAGAGATGTGACGGTGAGAAATAATAAAAAGATGGAGAGATTAGACGTGAGTGGAGAGTGGTGCTGTTAATGTGAGTAATAGAGAGAGTGGATGGTGTTTTTTGATGAGAGTGCTATGTGATATGAGGTTGACAGAGAAAGGGAGAAGAGAAGAGAAGTAAAAAGATATGTATGAATCATGAATGATAAGCATTGAGTCAGATATCAGTGAGTCAGCTGACTCAACCTACACTCGTGTGTAGATTATGTCACAGCAGTGAGACTCTCCTGAGTTTTTGTGTGTGTGAGTAAATGGATGCAGGAGTGAGTTACACTTCTTAGTACTGACAACATTTATGGTTCCACATAGCTATGAAAGTCATTTTTCACATACATTTTTTTGTGATACAGCTTATTTCATCCTTTCAAAGATGCAGTGTGGCTCACATGCCGTCATACTTCTCCTTTGGCAAGTGTGTATGATACACTTTTCTACAGATTGTTTCATGCATAGGTAGGGAGTTCAAATACAGGAATGACTGTTGTCTGTGAGTGTGTATTTCTTCCTCATACTGTGAAGAGCAGGCTAAAAATACATATATAAGGTATATATGGACAGTGTGCTTGTGCTGTGCAATCACTCTTTAGCGGAGACATGAAGATAATACACAATGGTGATGTCACCCATTGTAATGTGAAGTGTCACAGTTGTCAAATAAATCTGTAGTTGTGCTTGTGATTCAACAAACCTTCATTAGCCTGTGATGTTAGTTATTTAAATCAAATCCTGACATCACTGCTTACAGTCACTGTACATGTTGCTAACAGTGTTGTCACCCACATGTGCTATGCTTATGTGTTGGAAAGGCTGTGTTGAAGATTGATGCTGTCATTTGAATAGATTGTCGTTCCATAAGACACCTCCTCCTGACTGAGGACATGAGATGATGTAATGCATGTTGTTGCCCAAGTAAGGCATGTGTTCCAATATGGGATTATATTCACATTGTGCATAATTGCTGTTCTATCATCACAGTGACAACAGACAACAGCAGGGGCTTTAGGTGTGCTTGGGTACACCCAGCATCAGACAATGTTGTCTGACATACAGCAAGATTCTTTCTAAGTAATTACAGGGACACGATAAGTGGTCTCTGTGTCAAAACCAGTAACTAATAAACAAAAAGAAAGGCACAGTAATCCAGCAGTTGTATCCAGGTTTTAATCCACACCAAACACGGAAGGTAAAGAAACAGACTCCACACATAAAATAATGCCGCAACAAATATCCTTTATGTTTTTGTCAAGAACGTCCTCAGAGTGAATTCAGATTCTGAGGAAGTTCTTGACAAAAATGTAAAGGATATTTGTTGCGGCGTTATTTTATGTGTGGAGTCTGTTTCTTTACTGTCCATGTTTGGTGTGGATTAAAACTTGGATACAACTGCTGGATTACTGTGACTTTCTTTTTGTTTATTAATTACAGGGACACATATTCCTTATTTCATACACATGATGTAATGATTTCTCATAACCAAACATATGACAACTGGTGATGTACTTATACCATGGCACATTCATTGATCCCACTATGGTGCTGATTCTCCCAGTGCTTAGGCAAGTGTTCCAAACCAGCAGCAAGAGACTGTAAGCATTTGTGTCCTTAACTGTTTTGCGAGAAAGACATCCCTCACAATTATACTTTGCATGTATAGAGTGGCAGAGGCCTCACCCATTCATTTTAGCAGATAAGAATTATGATAAAATAAAGTACAGCTGATTGAATTACTTCACTTAGGTGGAGTTCAACAGCTGTAATAACAGTTTCACTGTGGTGCATGTGATTAATAGCCATATTGTTAGCTGGAGGAGTCGTACAACTTGAAGTTCAATCTAGCATAGGGATTCATTTTGTGTGAATGTACCGATGTCAGACAGCAACCATTACATTACATCAGTCCTATCCATTGATATATTGCACAGACCCGTGTTTAAATATGTGCTCAACTAAAACATTAAGGATAGCATTTATTAATGAT
This sequence comes from Protopterus annectens, assembly GCF_019279795.1. Taxonomy (NCBI): domain Eukaryota; kingdom Metazoa; phylum Chordata; order Ceratodontiformes; family Protopteridae; genus Protopterus; species Protopterus annectens. Next base: position 1,348,789,038 of record NC_056731.1, read on the forward strand.
TATCATTTGCATGCCAACTAGCTTTGAAAGATAAGCAGTACGCAATTATTTATCAAAATAGACTGGGGCAACAAGCAAAGTGAAGACTGCACTTTTCTGTCTTCTGTCTTTCCTGAAGGTTGCACTGTGGAAGGTTAGTGGATGCAACTGGAGTCATGTTTGGTTAGAAAGCAGATGTGCTAGTTTGCTATCAGATTTTGCAGTATCACCTGTAAGTTGTTAATTTATTTCATTATTGTTTTAACAAGAATATTATTTGTTTCTGCTGCTTGCGACATATGTTTTCTCTACAAATCCTATCAATAATGTGTAGAAGTTGAATTAAATATTTATTTATTTTATTTATTTATTTAACATTTATTTACTGGGAAAGTCTGACTTGGAACAAAGCCAATTTTCAGAGGAGGCCCGGGGAGAAACATTCCAAATGTATGTCTTTGTGAAAAAAAAAAAAAAAAAAAAAAAAAATATATATATATATATATATATATATATATATATATATATATATATATGTTGGCATGCTTGAGATTGCTAAAAAAATTTAGATAGAAACATCTCAGACGTAAAGCAAAGACATTCCAAGAACAAAAGTGACTTTAAATCTAATATTTTATTTTATGAGACAAATGACAGGACCAGCATCAGTTCATCTATAATGGACTGAGCTATTCTCTGCCAGTAGGAAATAAAACTATATTTTAAATACACTGACTGTCTCATTTGGTCTCTGTTTACTGAAAGATATCCATCGGTGTCCCCTGTTGCTAAGATTACGGAGAACAGACAGGAAGATGCTGAGATTTACTTTATGTCGGTTTCATAGGTACTGTTATGAAACAAAGCCCTTTTATACCACCTCAGTTGTAAGTCAAAAAGACTTTTTGTTGTACAGCATGTTGCTGAAGAAGGATAATAAGACAGACAAAGATTGCTAAACTCATTCCACAGCAGGGAAAGTATGTGTACTGAAAACAGCACAGTGTGTGCCCACTGTGAGGTCAGATATGAGGGATGTGAACTTTATGACACATTTTGACTTGGGCTTAAAATAATGATAAGAATTTTAATAAAGTATCAGTCTACCATTTCCACAACTCCTGATAGAGAATAATAATATAATAAATGAGCAAATGAACTTGACAGAAGAGAAAAAAACTGTGTCCTAAGTTCTAGGTCACAACAAGCTAAACTGTTCTCCTAATGGTCGTGCGTCATTAATAGCCATAAAAATGTTTCACACAGTGCCTTCTCAAAACTACAGGCCTGTCAGAAATGTACAGAATGATATATGCTAAAGTTAACAAAATCCAAAACATTTCCGTGTTGCATTTGTTTGACATTTGAAGCATGTGAGATTGGAACATTCTTGTAATAGTTTATGAGTGAGAGGAAACAAAGGCTTTACAATATTTATTCTAAATGTGATTATTTTTATTAAAAATAACTACGTAAAGAATGAATATCTCACTCGTGGTCTAAATTAAACATCAGTTGTCAGAACAGCAATTAAACGCTGACTCTTCACGTTTAAGACTAAAGCACAGTTGCACAAGCTTTGCTGTTATGATCTTTTGTACTGGATACTTCAACATCTTGATGTAATTAAATTACATATTTCTAATTTGTTATATGTGTGATAAACAGTATTTTAGCCTGTGCACTGTATTTTATATGCACTGGTCTCACTCAGTTATTCTGTATTATTGTCCTATAACAACTTAACTTTTGAAAATATGTTCAGTTTGTATCCACTAATACATAGCTGAAATCCTCCATTGCCCCTAAAGGGATATAATATTGGCATCCCAGAATTATTTACTCTCCATTGCCAAATTATTTTTTGCTAGTAATGGTGGATGACTTTGTATTACAGTTCATCCAGTGAAGTTTATTATTTCTGTAACTGAGTTCTGTTGCTTATGGTACCACAACTCCTTCATCAAATCATTTGCTATGATGCTATCATTTAATAAAATAAACTATAGACATAAATATGGTAGAAACAGTTGCCACTTAAAATACAAAATATAAGCATTCATTGCACTAATGTACTTAACAAGAAAGTAGGAAGTGCAACTGTACTCACACTTGAGTACACCATTTTATACTGCTATATGTATACTTCAATCATAAAACATTCAGGATGACTGTTGTAAGAAAGGAATCATGTTGATGCCAGCTGTCACTGTTTTGCAGAAAATTGAGAAAATTACATTTTGCATAAATTGGCTTCTCAATAATTCCAGTATGAGTGTCGGTGACTCTAGCCCTAAGGGCACTGAAAGACATGACACATATGCCTTATGTCCCTGGTATTAGATTAAGCAAGGCAGCACAGGTCCTAGAGTGTAGGCATTTAAAATATTACAAATTATTTTTTTTATATAATAAATATTAACCATTCTCTTATTACATGTACACATTTTTTTAGAATTTACTGCCAGACTGATATCAAACAATGAAAATATGATTCATTTTTTTCCATAATAATGGCTGATCAAATTACACATAAGACTTTGAGGGTATTCAGAAACAGATAGTACAATGCATTATGCAAACAGCATGTTGAACCGTGACAAAAACTGATGGAGTGTTTCAGAAATATCTATTGCACTGTTTTCCTTATTTATTTCTCCTTTGATAATCAGGAAAATCTGACTAAGGCAATGGTCAATTTTCAGCACAGGCCTGGGGAGAAAAGGTTCACAACAGATTCAAAAACATTTAAGCAGTAGTTGATGAGTAATTATATACAAGGTGAGAAAAACCCTGTAACAGATTAAATATGTTACAATGAGTCAGGGAGAAAGGCTTCACAAAAGCACACATAAAAACCTTTTACAGTAGCTGATAAGTAATTATATATAAGGGAAGTAAATCCCCACAAGAGGTAAAACACAAACAGATTGAAATACATTTACAGAATATTACGAGGATAAAACACTTTGCAGAAGCTGATAGCCAATGTCAAGTAAACTAATACATAATTATTCAAAATATTGATTATATTTCTAGTAAGATATGGAGGTGAGAAATAAAGTATTCTGGTGCCAAAACAGCTATAGAAGAATAAAATGAGATGAGGAGGAATACTGAGCAGGAGGGAAAATTAAGGGCATTATTATTAGAAAGATGAGAATGTTACGGCAGGGCATGAGAAAGGAAAATAAATAGTAGGAAGTGTTGGCTGAAGAGGTAGAAGAGCATACATTAGTAGTATGGTATCATTAAAATGTGAACGTTTTTTGATGTTAAGCCATTACTACCTGCTAAGATGTGGAGGTATTTGTGAATTTAGAGTGAGAAAGGCATAGTTATAGTCAATAGGTGATCATGCATCTGGTTTGAGGATTGTGCTGATACAGGTTCAGGTGTCAGATAGATATTTTTTAGATTGGCCATGAAATTGGAAAGGTTGCTAGTATATTTATGGGATGAGGGGAGAGAGTTCCAGGAGTGGGCTGCATAGCTGGAATAGAGAGAGTTTCCTGCTAATGGTGTGGTTTGTAAGAAGTGAGGAGTATTTTGAATATAGATCAAAATGGCCTAGCAGTGGTATATGTATACAATAAGTCTAGTAGGGCTTGAATACTAATTTGTGGACTAGGTGTAGTTGTGTGTAAGTGAGTTGCTTGGGTAATTCCAGCCTATCAAGCTGTTTTAGACCTAAGCAGTGATGGGTTCTGTTTGATGAGTTATGGCAAATGTTGATATTTAGTTTAGTTTATTTTGGATTAAAGCTTGAAGGTTAAGCAGTACTGGGGAACCTTATAGTAAAGTGGGGAGCAGAAGTGTAGAGGTCAGAAGTTTCTTGGATGAATTAATTAAGTATTTTTCTTGTTTTATAGCCTGACCCTAATTTTTGGTGAGTTTTTTTTTTTTTATTTTTTGCTAACCTGTCACACATATCAAATGGGAAAGAGGACACCCCTGCCTGGTTCCTCTTTTCAGATACAACTTATCAGAGAGGCCCTCTTACTTTTATTTTTGCCTCTGATCCCTCAAATATCTTTCTAATTAATGCTATTGCATCAGGAATGCAAATGCTTCCATTGCCCTACTGATAAAATCCCAGCTTATTCTGTTGCATGCTTTGTCTGCATCAAGACCCACCAGTAACTGTGGCATTTTCTTACATTCTACTTCCCAATGGATCATTATTACCCTATTAATATTGTCAAATGTTTGCCTCCACTCCACAAAACCACATTGATCCATATCTACCAATTTTGGAATCATCTTTTCTATTCTGTTAGCCATTATAGACATAAACAATTTATAATCTTGGTTTAAAATTAACATGGGCCAATACAAAGCTAGATCAGATGGGTCTTTACTGCCTTTGGATATTACAGTCACCACAGCATTTTCCAGGATATTGCTGCCTCCTCTCCTTTTAAAATACTGTTAAACAAAAACTTCCAGATCTTTATCACTTTCTTCCCGCCTAATTTCCATACTTCCACCAGAATACCATCTCTTCCTGGACACTTTCCCATAGAATGGTTATGCATCACCATTTTTATCTCATCTCCTCCTATCTTAACTGTTAGTTGTTGAGCCTCATCTTCATCTAACCTTGGCATATTAAAATCTCCCATAAATATTTAAATTTGTACTTTTTTCTGATTTTCTCCCTTCTCTGCTTTATATAAATTTTCATAACATTTCTGAAATATCTCTAACACCCCTACAGCATCTCTGGCCATTTTTTTTGTTATAGGCTCCCTAAGTTTGGCAATAACCCTTTCTACTTTCTGTTGCTTAAGTCATTGTACCAGAAGTGTTTGTGCTTTGGAGTTATAACAAAAAACATTACTTCGCTGCAATCTTTCTAAACTCTTGCATATTATCCAGACACTCCCTTATTTTCTCTTTAGCACTCTGCAATTGTGCTTCATCTTGTTCTGTGAAATTCCCCTTATTTTGTAATACTTTAACCTTTGTCAGCCACTCTAAATAATTCTTATTACTTCTTAACCAGATCTGTTTTATTTTATTTCTACTCTGTTTCTAAACTTCACTTTCATTTTATCCCACTTTCCAGCTATAACTTGTGAAGAACATTCTATCTTCCCCAATAACTCCTGAATAGTTTCTACTACCAATTCCTTACATTCCTACCTTTTTAACAGGTAGGCAGGGAAGCAGCAGTGTCTTACATTTTTATCAGTAAGAGTTTAATTGAAGTTCTCAATTAAATGGACTTGTTCATGTGAACTGTAATTTCTATCAAGTCTAGGCCAGTTACTGTACCTTTGGGAATAATATGCAAATTTTCTCCAAGTTCCTACTACTGAATTTTTGACTTTCATACCAAATACTTTCAAAAATTTCTTTAGAAATCTGCCATCTTTTGTAATATGATCCCCTCTAGGTCCTCTAGGTACATTATCACTGTTGCAGATCGAATTCCAGGCCCACATATCAGTAGTGTTCCCTGCTGAAAGCTGATTATTTTTCCCAAATTTTAAAATAGCAGTTTTAGGTGGAATATAAATGCATGCTAGTGTAATCCTCATCACTTGCAAGTAGCCCCTTACTACTACAAATCTGCCATTATTATTTTTTCCTCTTCTATCACTGCTGGAACACCTTTAGCAATTAATATAAGTACTACTCTTTTCCTTTGTCCCTGATATTTTTATGTATTTTATTTGTTTTTGTTTATAGGAAAAGTCTGACTAGGTAATACCCATTTTCAGAAGAGGCCCGGGGAGAAAAGTTCCATTTGTTTACATTGCATTATACTAAGTTCCAGTAAAACACAGAATAGTTACATTTCTATTTGCATTTATATACAAACAGTAGTTACATTTCTTTTTACAATTATACACAAACAGTAGTTACATTTATATATATATATATATATATATATATATATATATATATATATATATACATTCAAAGATTTTACAGAGATGGAAGTTACTTAAGAGAAAGCCCACATGCAACTTAGTAGATTATGCAGGCAGCAGTTATGTATAGACATTGTTTTGTCATTTCAGTAGGAGGTTGAGAATATTATGTTTAGGGAGAATGTTTGGATAGTATTTGTGATGATGTAGGTAGTGCCCGCTGTGCCAGATGGAGTAGGCAGTGTATGTGTAACATATGCCAGCATAGCTAGCTGTAGTTTTGTAAAGAATTATATGTCATTTGAATATCAAACTGATTTGTACAGATGCCTGTGTTAAAAATGTATTTGTAAAGTTGCTTACATTAAAAATGTACCAACAGTGGGTTCTGTTGGACAGAAAAGAAATATACATGTATGTCAGACTGTCTCAGGAATAGACTCCCCATACACATCAAACAGAATACCTCATTGACCCTCTTAAAGTGCAACCTTGATGAGTGGATGGGTAACCACAAATTTGTCCCAAGGATTCCACCTGTGTCCCTCATTGACGGGGTGATAGGTGCTGACTGAGGTTTCTTTCTGGGGATAAACTCTTGGCTAGGCTTGTAAGTGCCCCAGGGCCTTTAGCCTAGTAACCTGCTATGGTCCTATGATCCTATTGTTGCAACTGATTAAATATATATATTTTAACAGTGGATACTAGAAGGGAAGGGGTCAAGCTCAGCCTAGCTAACCTTAAGAAAAATAGCCTGAAATTAAATTACTTGGTTTAGGCCGTAAAGTTTTTATCTCACAGGTCTGAATGCAGCCAGAGATGCAACATCTTTGAAAAGTCTTTCTGCAGGAAGGGTGGAAGTGTTGGAATTGTTTCATAGCTTCCAGATGCTTTATTAAGCCTTACAAAGTTCAATGTGTGTATTGTGACACATCTGTGCCAAATCCTGGCTCAGTTGTTAGTGAGGGGGTAGTTTGAGAACCACACAGTTACGTGACCAGATGTGCTGTCATTCTGTAGCCAGCACTGAAATTGTATTTGAATACTAGTGGGAAATGTGATATATGCACTCTGTCTTGGACTTGACAGTCATCCACTTCATCTTGCTTTACTTTAGTAAGTAACTAGGGAACAATAATTGTTCAGTCAGTTAAGAAAACATAGGTAGATTTGCTAAATTTTTTTTCTGTGTTTGTCTAAGTCTTTCCATCTGTGTTGTTTTTTTATGCTTCCTGTGAATTGAAACTCTGGTGTTTATTGTAAATAGATATTCAGTATTTTCTTGTTTTCTATTTTATTGTTTATTATTAAATATATGCATATCTTTCATTGTGGTTGATCTTTTAGAAAATATTTAACCTTTGAGAGGACTTGCATTTATTTAGTGGCACTGTGGCTCCATGTTCCTGAAAGTCTTGCTGCTTGGTTACCACAACCATTTGTATAAGTTTTTATTTTACTAAGAGTAATTGGGTACCCAGGTAATAGCCTTGGACTAGCTGGCTTTGGGTGTTCTGATGGCAGTGTGTCTATCTTATAATCTGGGTGGAGGTGGCAAAGCCGGTAAGCTGTGCCAGCCTTTCCCAGGTGTGTGTGTGTGTGTGTGTGTGTGTGTGTGTGTGTGTGTGTGTCTGAAAATCAAATCTCAAAGAGGTTGTGTATGTCAACTACTTTGAACAGGGACTCCGAGAGCACTGATTTCACAGAGAGGGTGCTGGAAGACTTGGTTTCAAACACATGGCTAAGGACTCAATTCTATAGCTGTGTCAGCTGGGAGTCTTATTTGGGGCTTGGAGAGAAGGCCCGTCCCCAGGACTGGAGTGTGCATTAAAGTGTGTGCTCTTAAGGGAAATAGTACTTGGTGCAGAGAGCTACATCTGAAAATACTGTGTGTGTCTATTTTTTCTCAGCGAATGTTCACCACCAGTGTCAGTGGTGAGGATTGAGACTCCTTCATCACTGGCCAAGAGGAGGAATGTCACAGTATTGTACAGTGAAAAAGTTTTAACCTTGTGATGAGCATGTACAGGACCAGTGTTAGTTAAGATGTTGTTTAAGCAGTGGTTTAAAACTACTGAGTTTGTTGGAGCATTTTATTTGCTTAGGGATACTATTCCAGAGTTCAGTAATGCATTGGGAGTAGAGCAAGTCTCCTGCAACATTATTTGACTTATTTGTAAGTAATAAGAATTTGTTACTAGAACAGAGGTCCCATGCTGGACAGCTGGCTAGTAATATGTTTTGTAGTGCAGGGCATTTTTCCAGATGATGAATTAATTTGTATTGTGTAGTCAGTTGTGAATATGTTCAACAGTTGTGAAGTTCAAGCCAGTTTAATTGCTTTAAGCTAAGACAATGGTGGGTCCTATGAAGGGGACTGGTGGCAAATTTATTAGCTAGTTTATTGTAGCAGGAGCCAAGTTTCTTTCTTTGCGTATTGTTTATTCTTGTTAGGATAGGAGTGGTGTATAAGAGAGTCAGCAGTAAGAAGGTGGTGGCTAGAGTTTTTCTTGCATTGTATGTAAGGAATCTATTGATCCTATAAAGGGACCTTAGTTTCTGGTGTGTAGATTTAATGGTGTACAGTATATGGTGGTCATACATGAGATAGTCATCTAATATAAAGCCTAGAAGTTCACTGTGAATTACAGTTTCAAGTGCAATATTATTCACTGACTTTATGGTAAAATATAGCTTTTGATTTTGACAACTTTTTGAGATGAAAAGGATTAACTTAGTTTTCTTGGGGGTTGAGTAGGAGGTTTGATTCTTTCAGCCAGGTTTCTACAGAGGAGAAAGATATTTGAGTAATGTCTTGGAGCTTATTTATTGTTCAGGCTGCACATATTAATGTTGAGTCATCTGCATACTGAACTAAACTAGCATGATGAGTGGAGGTGTGGAGAGGTCATTAATAAATATATTAAATAATAGAGGACCCAGGATAGAGCCCTGAGGGATATCTGTAGTAACTGGTTGAAAGGATGAGTAAGTTAGTTGCCATTTCACTGCTTCTTGCCTTCCAGATAGGTAACTAAGGAACTGCAGCAAACAGTATTGTGAAAGGCCTATTGATGAGAGTTGAATGAGCAGTTGCTGGTGTGAGACAGTATCAAATGCCTTTGACAAGTCTAAGAACATGATGGACACAAGCAGACCATTGTTTCTATGTTGGTTTATTATATTGGTAAAATGTAGTACAGCATTAGTGGTGCTGTGCTGTGCTAGGGCCTAAAGCCACGTTGTGTTTCTGAGAGCAGGTTATTTGAGGTTAGGTATTGCATCAGCTGCATATGGATGCATTTCTCTAATGTTTTGGAGAGTGGGGAGAGAGTTGCTATCGGTCTGTAGTGATTAAACTCTGTAGAGGTGCAGTGGTATGAAGTATGATTTTTTGCACAGTGATGGGACATATATTTCTGCTATGGACCTATTAATTAGTATGGACACAGAGAAGGCTATGACTTCTGCAGCCATTTTTAGGCAGTTTGATGGTAGTTGGTCTTCAGCTACAGAAGTAGTTTTTAGTTTAAGGAACAACTTCCTTATGAGTGAGGTAGGTACTAGACTAAAATTGAAGAGCTGTGGGTGTTTTTGATTGGACAGGGGTAGAGTGAAGGGGGCAGATGTATTAGTGTCTAAGAGAGATAATATTGATTGTATAAAGTAGGAGTTAAACTGTGTGGGGACAGAGTCTGCCATATCATCTGTTTTTGGAGAGGGATTAGTGATTTTGCCAGAGTGTAGTAGTTTATTTAGTGATGACCAGAATGTTTGGATTGTTCTTATGTTTGTCTTGTAGGTTGGTATAGCATGTTTGCTTATCCTGTCTGACATAGAGATTTGCAGAATGTCCATCCTGAAAGCATTTCTTTATCAACTTAACATGTTCAGTTTTTTTCAAAAAGTGTCTTCTGTAACATTACTATTTGCACTCTACATTTCTTAATATAATTGAGTATTATTTCACTTTTGTCTTTACACGTGAGACCATTCACATTCCAAGATAATATGGAAAGTGTTGCCATTATGACAAGAACTCATTATTCCTACCTATTATATATGGCAGCTTTTTTAAATGTTTGTTTCCAAGTTTTGTAATATGGTGATACATGCACCCATTAACTTTCACAGGTTAATCCTTTATACAGTTTTGTATCATCAACATTGGAAGATTTTTTGTTTTAATAAAAACCCTCAAACAAAAACCCAAACAGACCACAGAACACCCCCCATAACCTGTTAACTTAATATAAACACACATTGCTATGTACATCTTCAAATAATGTGGTTTAACCCTCCTAAAATGAAAATTTTTGCTAAATAGACAGCTGCTAACAGTGGCCCTAATTAAATTGAAATTGAGATTATCCATGATAAGACACACACTGTTGCCTGCCTCTGCTTCTACCTACACGTGTCTGTTCTTTTATCATTATTTCTCCCAGATCTGAAAAAACTTGTACACTTTTAAAAATTATTAACTTTTAGCCTTGAAGAAACCAGTATTCTGTTTTTTATTGTTCTATTATCAGCTTGCCTCCATGAAAAAGTAAGAGAAAAAAGAAAAAAATGTAGTCCTCTGTTGGAGCCAGAAAGAGACGACATTTATTGCTAAATAAAAAATGTTGTTATATTTGGTGTTCTCATATTTGTTTCCACTTAAAATCTATCATTAGATTAAACCAAGGGTCATAATCCAGACATTCATCTATGCAAAAGTAAGAGAAAACATATCAGCTCTTCATATATTATGATCTGTGTACTTTTACACCCCATCCCCCACCTCAAAAAGCCAAGGTGACAGCCTTTAACTTAAGCATAGTTTTGTCTAGTTTTTTCTCTTCTTACACTGTAATGCCTACATTTCTTAATACCAGAAAGAAGAAAGAAAGAAGGAGAAGAGGAAGAAGAAGAAAAAACATCTGTTTACTTTATTAACTTTATCACATACAAGAACAACTACAAATACTTTAATATAAAATATACAATTTACATTATCAGAAGTTTCATAGAAATGCTAAAAAAATAAATTGCTTTACTTACAGTTACCTTTTTCCTTCTTCCTCCCCTCCCCCAGAGTCCTTTCAAACATTAGTGACATGAAGTGAGGCAAATGCTTTTCAGTTCCTCACAAATTTAACAAAGTCAACAGAAGTCCCTCTTTACACTTATTTTTATACAGCTGTGTTTTACAAATGTGACTGATGCTTTGCAGTCTCACATTTATTGACTAATTTCTTTGTTGCTGTTCTTCGTCCTGTTCATTTCCATCTCCCAACTCCAGGTTCTGGTTTACCTCCACTGCACTCCCAATTCTGATCAAGTCCTGTGCTTTTCTTTGTCCCTCAAGCATTTCCCTTTGGAACAGTGGAAACATTTTCACTGGCAAAGTCTCTCCATGTTCTTTATTATCAGAAGATAAGAAGATTGAGAATCTCCTTCTGCTTGACGGCTCATTTTTTGTTGGACAAACTTTTACATTTCCTCCTTAGCCTGTTCTGCATCAAAAAATACTGATTCTCCAGGAAAAATATTCTGAAGACAGCTGGATACAGCAGTTTGAATCTCACACATGCCTCTCAACACTCCCTGATTCTAGAATACATTTGTATCTCTTCTGCCTGGTGTACAGTGAATAACAATTTCCCACAAGTACTGTACTGTCTCCAACTTAATGCTTTGCCCTTTTGCCACAGTTTTGTTAGGATCTACTGTTTCTGCTGATAGGTTTACATCTTTACTAATAAAGGTATTGGTTGCTTTATCATGACCGCATTTGGAGCATACACATGATGCACCCTTTTAATTAACAGTTCCTGCTGTGGAATACCAGTCCAGCTGCTTATCTGTGCCTTCATAAAATGAATATAGTCTGTTACTTCTAGTTTTTCTGGTACAGCAGAAAATCACAGATTTTCCCTACATGCTCTGTCCTCTAATTCTAACATTTTTTGAAACTTCTCTTCTTGATCTGACACACTCAGCCAGACTTTTCTACCTATTTACCTCTGATTTTTACAGTTTTATCAGCTCATCTGAGTATCTGTTTTAAGCTTCTTCCATTTTTCAGCCTTTGTTATTTGTGTTGATATACTCCTTCAGTGTTTCATTTATTTTAATCAGCTCTGAGCACATTTGACTTATTTTTTCCTCTAGATTACCAGAGGACATGTCTTGCACCAAAGCTGGAGCTTGAACTGTTTCTTGCTGAACAGCTGCAGGATTATTCCCAGTCAGTCTTTTCTCTTCACCTTTTCTAGTTGATTTTCTTTCCTACTCTCTTAGTTTCATCTTTGCAGGCATCCAGGCCATGCACTTATTAGCCAGTAACTGAATTTATACAAGCTGACAGTATCACTGACTGTTGTTTCTCAGTTTCTGTTTACACTCTGGGAGAGGTGAAGTTACGCTTCTGGTCAGTGTGCAGCCATCATCAAAGTTTATGTGGTTATTGTTTTGGACATAGCCACTAGATATAGCCCCATTTACTAAATGACTTGACCACTCTGTAGTTTCTAGATTTATTTTAGTGGAGTTAACAGTTTTGATATCAAGCTAATTAAGTAATGCCAAGTGTGTCTGTATGTTTGATGTCACAATTTACTCTTGGTGTTATTTAACTAGTGACATCACCATTGTATTTACAACATCATTTGATTTACCTAATAGAAATTGTGGTCGCCCTTGACAGGTGTTGATTAATAATTCTGTTTGATCACTCATGTTATTACTAGATTTTGGCCAGCAGATCTTATATTTTATAGCAGTTGCTTATTAGTCTGAGCCAAGTGTATTGTCATGACTGGTGCCCTGTTTTAATATTATAGCTTTACTTGACTAACATTGACTGACAGCAACAGTGGTTGTGTCTGATGGTTGTTGATATTCCATCCTGTATTTGAGTTTTGGTTGGTGACCTCACCAATTGTTCATATAGTTTCAAAAGTCCCAGTTCATGTTTTTTTCTGACGTCAGATTTTTAAGCTCCTAATTGTTTTATGTTGGTGTTCTCTAGAAGGCCCTTGCTATAGCCATTGGTTATGACTGTGACCCCTTATTTTCCCTCTATCTAACTTTCTTCTGTTCTTTAAATCCCTAGACTTCCTTGAAAATGTACAAGACTGAGGACAGCTCAAAACCATCAGATAAGTGTGGGTAAAGTCTCAGTTTTTGCTTACTCTGATTTGGGATGTTATATTAGGATAAGGATTTCTTAGCTTCATTAGAGAATATGTTGGAGCTTCATCATGCCAAGTGATGGTACCTCCAGAGTCAGATAAAGATCTTTGAAGGGTAGGATAGAACTCATATACCTTTGTTAGGACAGTTGTGCTCAACACTGGATCAATCCAGATCAAATTAAGTCAAGTCAGACATTTCTCTGTGGTTGTGTACTGGCTTTCATTATGAAGACATGGTTGGATGAGAACCCCCCTCTCCAATCTCTGTGTTACTTATTGTCTTAGGTGGAGCAGAAATATATCTTTTATAGTTGGAGTGGCAACTTGTTTTCATTCCATCTTGGATTTGATCAGGTGGAAGCTGGAGTATCGAACAATTTTGAGTATACCATGGGGCAGGAGTAAATTGCAGACTCTTCTTTGTATACTACCCAGCAGGTTACCTTAGCACTTTTCTACAAGAGGCTGCTGACTTCCTCCTTGATTTAATTATTAAGTCCCCATGGTGATTAATCTTTGGTGACTTTAAAGTCTGAGTCAGTGATTAGACTTGCATACTCACCATAGAACGTATCAGATTTTTGGAGAAATTTGGTTTCATTCAGTTTGTTTCCATTGTCTTCCGTAAATTAAGCTTAATATTCCAGTTTGTTCTTGAAACCAAGGATATGGTTGTAGAGACAGTGTACTGATATGACAACTATCTAGTCCATTTTAAACTTTGCATCTTCAAGCCAGCATCCCCAGAACTGGAGCTGGTCATCTGCCATGATTTGAGGATGGTCAATAATTTGGGCCCTATGTTTTGATCAGTGACTTAGAGGTCAGTGAAAAGGATCCAGAGTCACTCATGGGGACCTTTAATGTGGCTGTTATAGGTACTTTTGATATCGGTTCCTCAGCTTGTGTGACCTCTAAGCCAGAGGCATGGAAGGAGCCATTGTTTAGTCTTGAGCTGCATTTGCTTTCAAGGAATGGAGAGGGATTAGAACAGAAGTGGTGGGAGACTGGTCTTCTTGAGGATGAACTTAGTCTGAATCAGTATTATGTTGTACAACACATAGGAATTTCATGTAAGAAGGTAATTTTTATATAATGTGAAATCTCTGCCGCAACAAACCATTTGCCTGTACTTTTCCTGATGGTTGGAAAGCTGTACAGCTCAGTCTACCTTACTGACCAAAATATTTTTACCTCAGATTACTTTGAGAAAGTTGCTCAACTTCTGGGAGAAAAAGTTGCTGAGAAAAATAATATCTTATCACATATTAACCCATTTGGTCATGATGCAGATTATCTGGATTTCTGCTGGGCCAAGTTCATGAAGATTTTTCCCGTGTGTCCTGTTTACTGCAGATTGAAATTAAGTCCTATTGGTCTGTCTCAAGTCATTGGGACCAATTATTTTATAGACTGAGAAATCCTTTCTGAGAACTGTGGTATTTTTTACATCTGTTAAGGAGACATTGGTCACTTCTACTCTCAGGAAATCATTATTTGATTCCGACATTTTTGAGAATTACGGTTCTGTATTTAATCTCTCATTTACCAGGAAGATTACAGAGAAATCTTTGTGCACATAGATGCATTCTTGTGTCTCATGTCCTCTTGGATCGCTATCAGTCAGATTTTTGGTTGAGTTACAATAGTGAGACTACACTCATGCATGTGATGTGTAACCTCCTTATGGCAAGGAATCAGATAATTTATTCTATGTTGCTCCAACGTGATCTCTCAAAATAAGCTAGTTTTGTATAAGACAGGTTTAGCATAATGATTAAGGTATTTGCCTCAAAGAGCTAAAGTACAAGGCTTGATAATGACCTCTGGTTGTTGGCTAGGCTTGTAATAGTCTGCAGACTAATAGCTTAGTATTTACTTATTAGGGGCCAGTGGAGCAATGGATAACATGTCTGACTACAGAGCAGAAGACTGTAGGTTTGACTCCAGCCTAGCTCGTTTGACACATTTTTTACAAATGCTGTTTGGGGGATGGGTTTGCCATAATGGTTAAGATCTTTATCTTATAAATACAAGGTTCAGGGTTTGATTTGTACCATGGGTTATTGGCTAGGCTTAAAAATGACCCTCAAGGGCAGTTAATCTAGTATTCACCTATGAATCTAAGAAAGACAAGCATTGTGATAATTCATGTCACTGATAACTCTTCACATCACCCATTGCTTTTACCCTTAATGACATATGAAAGCAATATCCTGACATTTCCATCTCAGGTCAGAAAAGTAGGCGTGGCTCTTGATGACAGGCTGATAATAATGAACCTGGTGTCAGTTGTCGTCAAAACTTTTTCATCCCCTCTCAGGAAAATTTCTGGCATCTAGCATCATACTATCATTGGAAATGGCTATGGTGGGTAATGTCTTTGTTATTTCCCACCAGGATTACTGCAATGTCCCCTACCTCATATGAACAGACGGTGATGTGGTATGAATGTGGCAGATTAAAAATTCTTCTGTCAGATTATTGCACGGCACATCTCTGATCAGCCATCTAACTCTGGGTTTAAGGGATGCACTAGCTACCAGTCAGTGTCATATGTATCTTTACTATTTTAACCATAACCTACCATGGTCTTCAAAATCTGGGTCCTTCTTACCTTAGGGAGATACTGTCACCTAATGTCTCAGTCAGGCATCACAGGTCTATGGGAGAGGGGCTGTTGGTTATTGCATGAGATATCAAGCAGTTTTGATTGCTTATCTCATTCCAGTTCTATAGAATCAGCTACCAACCCTGGTTTTGGTGAATGAATCTAACGGCTCATTTTGGAAGTTACTTAAACTCCACTTCCTTAGAAGAGTGTATCTGGATGTAGAAATGGTATTTCTAACAACTTCATCTGGCTACACTTTGGATTTGTTTGTATGTAGATTTGTGTGCATTGGTTTAACTGCAGCCCTGTACTCATTAAATTGAATATTAGGCTGGCCTTAGGCTGATTGAGTCACTTGTGTGCATTAGGGCCCCATATTTGTCCTTGTAGTTTCCATTCCTCCATATTTGTCACTCCATCCTTAGTAATTATTGATAACCAAAAAAACGGAAGGTGCAAAAAGTCACTAATAACCACAGAAAAGCACCTCGGATCCAGGAATGTTGTCACGAACAGTTTAATAATAACCACACAGATGTAAACGCTGAACAGAGAGAAACTAACGTTGACAATATTACACAAAACGTTTTCGTCTTCAACTTCATCAGATGAAATCACCCTCGTGAGCTCACCTTTTATACATAAATAGTTAAAGGAAAACAACAGGATATTAAAGCAGATTCCCCAACCTGCTGACTCTTCCAGTCCCTGTTCTTTGATAAAGCTTAAAAAAATCACCCTTGCAGCTTTAAAAAATAACCCACTCAACTGTTTTCCCTGTTCTGCTTCCTAGCTTTCTATAATGTTTTTGTTTCACTTTGCAAACCAACTTGAAAAACCTGTAGCTGGCTCTGAAATTATGATGTCACATCTGCCATCAGCTCTTGCTCTAGCTATCGGGATGTTTCCTCCCCCAAAGTGATATAACCTCCTCCTGATTTGCATGCTGTATAGAAGAGCCAGTGTTCGTCCCACATTGTGATATCAGACCTGCCTTACCCAGCCCACTCAACCTAATAAAACCCATGTGGTGTGTGGAACTCCTTTTTATTGTACGTGTAACCTGTCGACTGCATTTGTTTGAGGGACTACTAAAAAGTTTGGATTGCCTGCATTTTCATCTGCATTTTTTGCTTCATTGGTAAGAGAATTCTTCCTAGTGAATTAAAAATGTAATTCTACACACATCCCCTGTTTGAATGCACTCCTAGCCCTATTTTGTGCTGCCTGATATAGTTTATGCTTCTGTTTGAGGGTGCCACATGGTTCACTAGTGTATGCTGCTGTTGACTATCTAGATTAGCCTTCTGCTGTATTTGCTTGCTGCTGATATATAATTATATGTATTTTGTATATTATTATTGTATTACGGTTATGCATTTTATTTGATACTGCTGGTTCTCGGTTAATTATCTAGTTGTTGTGTTCCCGTGTGTGAATGCTGCCTTCTGTTTTAGTCAGGTCCCATGCTACATGCTGAATTCGGCTTGGAGAGTATTATCTGTGTTTATCTTCATTACTGATACTCAGAATAAGCCGTCTCTTATTTTTTTTTTTATGCAATTGTTGGTTTATAGTGATAGCTCGTATATTTATCACTACTGCTGCTCGTTTGTTTTTTCTAATTTTAACATGTTATTAATGATCATTTCGGCATCTGTGTGTGCCATGATAGTTTATATATATTTATTTTTCTGCTGCACATTAGTGTTTCATATAGCCGTTTTAAAGGTTAGAGTGAGTTGGACTGCAATTGCGACGTTCTCTCGTCGGCAAGTATCATGTTTACATGCCCTTGTTTTGCTGTGTATGCTGTGGGCCATGTTTGTGTGTGCCGATATCATCTACATGTTTGAAAAGCCCCCTCACCCCAAAGAAAGTTTCTATTTCATGGTATATTCTGAACCAAGTTAGGTACTGCTGTAGATATTTTAGCTCTGTGAGCTGTTCTTGGTATTGTAACACATAGCACTTCTATTTAAAAAATCTGATGAAGTGTAATGTTGGTGTGGGTCTGAAACTGTTCTAACTGAAACCTCCGAGGTCCGGAAGGGGTTCGGCTGAGTCAGCATAGCAGGAGCATTCATTATGAATGGAGAATACTATATAATTTCATCAGCGGCACCCATTTATTTCCACTTATATGTATTATTAGCATTCATATTTTGCAATAACACTGGTCTTGTACGAATTGACTGTTCGCTCAGGTCTGCTAGATTGTCTTACTGTAACACATCAGTAGCTTTAGTGGTGTTAACTGTACCGTGCTAGATTTTTCAGTTATGGACATTGAAATTGCTTTATCAGCATAGGCAGTATGATTAGATACTAACTTGATTTCAGGGCTGTATGGTTTAATGTTGCTCCTTGTTTAACTTTATAACGTGTTTTATGCATTTCCTCTAAACATTCCTGTGTCTATTTTTAGTACCACTATTATGCAAGGATATAATGGGGGTTCACACCTGTGGTTAGTTGGGCAAGCAGCAGCTCAATTCAGTCATGTTTTTGGACCAGTATAGCATTGTATTAGTGCTTTAAAAAAATTGAAACACCTCCTCCATATGTTTTATTCAGAGCTGAGGGGGATCAAAATGTATGAAAGGCACTGTAGACATTAATAGCCAGAGTGATTACTACGGTTCTGAACTATGTTTCTGTGACTGCATATGTGTGTGTGAATATTCTAGGGTAAGGAGTGCTTCCAGGTAGTACATTTTTTTTATATTTAAACTACTAGCATTGAGAAGCAGCACCTTTAGGTATTTCTGACTGATATTTATTATGTTGGTGGGCTTAACTTGGCATATCCTAAAAAAGGCACTATGGTGACAAGGTTTTTGCCAATATTCAGAAGCCAAGTGGTGATATGTGCAAACCATCTCTTGAAAAGCATAGTGGCTTGTCGGTTATGTCTACCCAAGCTGTCAGAGATTGGATCCCCTTGTTGTGATACCAGAAACTAAGCCATTTGGGCCATTTTAGCTGTTGCCAAACAAACTTTGTGTCTGTGTGATAAGGGGCAAGTGTGTGCGCATCTGTGTGATAAGGGGCAAGTGTGTGCACGTTTGTGTGATAAAGGGCACTCTGCCAGTATCTACTGAATTTTACAAGACCACCTTTATCTCTAAATCTGTCCCAGCACAATCTGGTAGTTAGATGTAACTTTAAATACACTATACTGGTATGTTCTTCATATACTGAATTGATAAAGTCTGTTTTGTGATTTATGATTTAGTGTTGAATTGTCACTTAATTCCTGTAGGTACTGGTGTGCCTTTGCTGGGTATTTTTTTTCCCTGCGGTTGTGGAACTGTATAGTTATAAAGACAGGAAGAATTTGATTGTTCCCAGGTGGTGTGGGCATGGTTGCTTAATCCTCCTCTCAAAACCATAACACCTTTAGTTTTGCAGCCATGTTTGGATGGATTTGGGTCAGGGTGATTGCAGTTTATAGGTCTCCTTTTTGCTGGGATTTATGTAAGACCACTAAAGTGGGAAGGATGAAAGTTTAAAAATAAAACATCCTTCATGAAAGGTCTGAGGTGGAAGATTGTGTATGTGGTTATGCTGATAAGAACTAGAAATTCCTGTGTTAACACTAATGTACAGTAGACAGTTTATTGGACTGTGATGTAGAAGCTGAATCTGTGGACAGGTTTACTGGGCTGTGTAAAGTAGGGCTCACTAGTGTTGGATTAAAGTACTTTAATAATGTTGTAGGTGGAAAACTGTTCAATGGGTGCATTTCATGTAAAATTTGAATGGAGCGGCTTGATGTGTAAGATCTGTATAGTCATATGTTTCTGTTTCTGATGTCTGCACAGCCAAAGTACATAATTACTCGTGCATTCCTCGGACGAAGGCCTGGGGTCATTCTTGGTGTTGCCAAACAAACTTGTGGTTATGTGTGTGAAAGGGTGAGTTGAGCGAGTGTGGTGTGTGAGTTGAGTGAGTGTGGTATATGAGTTGAGTGAGTGTGGGGGTGAGTGAGTGTGGGGGGTGAGTGAGGGTGAGTGAGTGTGGTGTGTGGGTGGTGAGAGTGTGGTGTGTAGGTGGGTGAGTGTGGGGTGTGTGTGGGTGGGTGAATGTGGGGGGTGAGTGAGTGTGGGTGAGTGAGTGTGGGTGAGTGAGTGTGATGAGTGAGTGCGGGTGAGTGAGTGTGAGTGAGTGTGGGTGAGTATGTGCGGTGAGTGAGTATGTGTGGTGAGTCAGTGTGTGTGGTGAGTGAGTGTGTGGTGAGTGTGTGTGAACGAGTTTGTGTGGTGAGTGTGGGTGAGTGAGTGAGTGAGTGTGGGTGAGTGAGTGAGTGTGGGTGAGTGAGTGAGTGTGGTGAGTGGTGAGTGGTGAGTGAGTGAGTGAGTGTGGTGAGTAAGTGTGGTGAGTGAGTGGGTGTGGGTAAGTATGGTGGGTGGTGAGGGAGTGAGGGTGGTTAGTGAGTGAGTGTGGGTGGTGAGTGAGTGTAGGTGGGTGGTGAGTGAGTGAGTGTAGGTGGTAAGTGTGGGTGAGTGTGGGTGAGTGAGTGAGGGTGGGTGAGTGTGGTGGGTGAGTGAGTGGTTGAGTGTGGGTGAGTGGTTGAGTGTGGGTGAGTGAGTGGGTGTGGGTGAGTATGGTGGGTGGTGAGTGAGGGTGGTGAGTGAGTGAGTGTGGGTGGGTGAGTGTGGTGGGTGAGTGAGTGGTTGAGTGTGGGTGGGTGAGTTGAATGTGGGTGAGTGAGTGAGGTGTGGTGGGTGAGGTTGAGTGTGGTGAGTGAGTGCGGTGAGTGTGGGTGGTGAGTGAGTGAGTGTGGGTGGTGAGTGAGTGTGGATGAGTGAGTAGAGTGTGGGTGAGCGTGAGTGAGAGTGAGTGGTGAGTGAGTGTGGTGAGTGAGTGCGGTGGGTGAGTGTGGTGGGTGAGTGTGAGTGAGTGTGGTGAGGTGAGTGAGTGAGTGTGTGGGTGAATGAGTGAGTGTGGGTAAGTCTCATTTTTGGATGTAATTTCTAAATTTTGTAAACTTTGTTTATGTATTGTCATATTGCTTTATATTGCCCTACCGATATGTGACAAAGTACAGGCAGAAGCACAGTAACAGCTGCAAAAACTAAGAGCATACATTTGCAATAACCATGCATATACATTAATTGCATGTTTTTACATAAGAAGAAGATGTCTGTCACAATTAATCGACAACACTGCATCAGATTACAAGAAGTATGCAATACCGTAATTTTTAAAATTATGACTTAAAAAAGCATGTTGGTGCTGTCATGCAAGTCTGTGAAATATTTCATGTTTATAGTGCGTCATTTGTTAGCTATTTAACCAAATGGGAAGGAAAAATAAGTGGGAGTTTGATGCTTTGCAAAACGGTGATTATTCCCAGTGCTATGTAGCTTGGTTCTAAATTTGACAGGAGGAGTGCAACAAAAAAAGTGTCCCACTGTAAGGAGGGAAAGGCTGACAAGAAAACAGTACATTACTCTGGTCACCTGCTGTGAGCTGTCAATCACATGCAGATAATGGGTCAAATTACCCTTAGCTCTTTGACAGCTAGGAAAGGTAGGTGTGAAGTGGGAGGGGAGATGCCTTGAAGAACTAGATTTCAGACTTCACAAAAGAAAGCAAGTTAGCATTTCTAAGAAGCAAGAGCAATAAAATGCACTTTTCAATTCTGTTCTGTAGCATTTGCACTGTTTGGGTTTGAAGTAGTCATTGAAAAAGGATAACGTTTTAACCAAAAGTAGGGGACTTTAAGACAGCAGTGAATGCCTGTTAAGTCAATGAAGTGACAGCAGCTTAAGGGAAAACGTGGCAGATCCGATGCAATTTTTTGGAGACAAACAATGTATTCTGGAATACTTAGAGGCAGAGTAAACAGTCTGAATTATTTCAAAATGCCAGCCCCCATGTGGTCAGAGTCAGAAATTGCATATAAAAATATCTAAAAAGCTCTAAATGGTCCCAGAGTGCTGTTAAAATGTAGGAAACCCCAAACCATGATGAAATAAATATGTTTTTTGAGTCTGAGGGTGCGGTTGTCCTTTAACAAACATCCAATGACAGCACAGTTCCAATTAAATCAAGAGTTTTAAAAGTATACTAATAAAGTACTCAACAATCTTGTATACATACTTCTTAAATAATAAATATAAATATAAAAATTGCTTGTATTAAACCTTTTGTATGTGCAAATTCTTAAATAATAAATATAAATGTAAAAATTGCTTGTATTAAACATTTTGTATGTGCATATTCTTAATAACCTTGTCCTATTAGTTAATAAAAAATACATTATAAAAAAATCCCCTCTGGTAGTGTTTATCATTACAAATAAAATCCAAAACAAGCAAAATGTTCATTAAATGTTTCTGTTTATATTGTTGTAGAAATTCATCAAAACACACTGAATAGTACTGAAGATGTTAAAATAGTGGACATATACTTATAACTTTGCAGACCTCAATTTCAATACCGGAATGAGGGAAATCATATTAAGACCCAGAGGTCTGTTGGCTTCTAATATTATTTGCCAATATAATTCTCTGTATTCTACTAGCGTTTCCCACATCCCACCCCTAGGGTCAACAAACACAGTTTCTAAAACAAAGAACTTAAATTCTGCTAGTTTACATATATTGGTATGTTTATATAATGCATTATTTTCTTTTTTGGTCCTGATGTCATAAAGATGCTCATAAATTCTTTGCTTGAGCTTCCTTTCACTCTTCCCAACATAAAATGCATCACATGTTGTGCAAGTAACTAAATAAATGATACCTTTAGTATTACAATTTACAAAGGTACCTAATGTCAATTTCTTTTTCCTAGCTTGTAAATATAATGATTCACCAAGAGTGAGGTATGCACAGTAACTACACCTTCCACATTTAAACAAGCCTGTTTTCTTTTTAGTACCATTTTCAAAAATGTTCCTATTCATCCCTCTCTCTAATATATTCTTAATATTGTTGCCCCTCCTGTAAATGAATTTTAGTTCGTTGTCAAAAATGTGGTTTAAATCAGATAACCTAGCAAAATTTTTCCATTCTTTGTCAATAATCATTTTAACTATTCCTGACTGACCATCATATGTAGTTATAATACCTGAACCATAGTTTTCACTTCTATTTACATTGCCTACTTCTTGTAAGGCACTTGTTTCACCTTTACCTAATATAGGTGCAAACCTACCCCTCTTCTCACCAGTAACTTCCCTACATATCTGATCAAAAAGTTCACCTGGGTAGCCTCTATTTAAAAATAAACCTTTCAATACTTCATATTCACTGTAGTAGGTAGTATCATCAGAAGTCATTCTACTTAAACGTACTATGTGACCTTTCAACACACTTCTCTTTTGATGGGGTGGATGTGAGCTAGTGTAATGCAAATATGAGTTCGAGAAAGTCTCTTTTCTATATATTTTAGACATAAAACCATCCTTGGTCTTTATAATGTTTACGTCCAAATACTTTAACTGTTGATAATTAAAATTATGTGTAAATTGTAAAAGATTAGTTGTTCAGTTCACATATTCAATAAACAGGTTAAAATCATCCTCATTTCCTCTCCATAAAAAACATAAATTATATAAAAATCTGCAATAAAATGTCCAAGAATTACTAAAAACAGAAGTTAATAAAAATTTATTCTCCCAATGTGCCATGATGATATTTGCATATGTAGGAGCACAATGTGCACCCATGGCAACACCCCTACACTGCTTGAAATATTCTCCTTCAAAGAAAATAAAATTATTTTTTAACACTACCTCCATTAACACTAAAACTGTTCTAAAATTGTTATGTGTAATTCCTTTAAAACCCACTAACATTTCTTCGAACCACTCAAGTCCTATGTCGTGAGGTATACTGGTAAATAAATCTATGACATCCAAGGTAGCAAATGCCACTTCTTCAGAATAAAAAGTTTTATCTATCTTTCTCAAAAAATCCCAAGAGTCTTGCAATATATAAGTGTTGTTCATAAGTACTTTCTTCACTTTTTTGCCAATAAATTTTGCCAGGGGTGCTGTAACTGAACCCTCAGCAGAGACTATCGGTCTTAAAGGTGGATCATCCATATTTTTGTGTACCTTTGGTATGCCAAAAATTGAAGGAACCTTGGGTTTCTCCACATGTAGAAGTTTATATGTGTCTACGTCAATCAACCCTTCCATTAATAAATCATTTAATAGGACATTTATTTTTTGTATGCTACATTAATTTCATTAACAGATGTCCTTGTAAATTTGGTTGAGTCACTTAAAATTTCAAGCATTTTACCTTCATAGGTAATATAATCCATGAGTCCCACCCCTCCACCTTTGTCAGGTTTCATAACTCTTAAATTCTTGTTTTTACTAACTAATTTAAGTGTTTCCTGCTCTACCAAGGGTAAATTTGATTGCACATTGTGTCTTCCCAGGGACCTTCTTAATTTATTTTCCAATACTAGTTCAAAATTCTTTAATTGTGGGTGTAAGGGTGGATTGAATATGCTCTTTCATTCAAAATATTTTTATTACTGTTAAAAAACAGTTCAAGGTTTTTCTTTCTAATAAATAATTTAATATCTACAAGCAATTTAAAAATGTCAGTTCTCTGCTTGGGTATGAACCCAAAACCTCTTGAAAATAAATCAAAAAAAGGTTTTGTCACAGTAATACTCGAATAATTAAATATATTAAAATCATTAAATGTCCATTTAAATCCATCATTTAATAAAGCAAAATTTAGTTTTTCCACTTCATTTGTTTCCTCCCTTGGGGCCCCCATTCCCTCGCTTGGTAGTTTTTTGAGGTATAGTCAATTGGCTCTTTGTACATAAGTCTCTCAGACCTTCTAAGTGGAGGAAACTCTGAAACTTCAAGTTCATTTTCATCAAAACCTGATGTCTCATTTTCTGTGCTGTTGTGTATTACAACTTTCCTTTCCCATAATCTAGGCTTTGGGTATTGTGTTTTGATCCTGTATTAGTTCAAATCCCTTTCTATTTTCCTATTCTGAACATCAAAACATTTTGTCTCTAAATCCTTAAGTAACTTGTAGTATTTACCCTTTTCTTCTTCAATAGTAAAAAGTAAATCATTAACAATACCCTTGTTAACCCGCTCAACCTGACTAAACAATTTTTCCATTTCACATTCATTGCTTTTTATAATGGCCCTCATTATCTCAAAACCACAATTGTCAAACGCAGTGATCAACTGTTGATGAAATTCAGTATGTTCAACAACATTGTTCGGGTATTTACAAACTCTAAGGCCTTTAGGTACAATTTTTAACTGAAGACAATGTTTTAAATATGCATTGTCCATTTTGAGCATTTTGTATTTGTATAAACAGTAATCAAAATCATCTAACATTTGTACAAATGTTCTTCTGGTACCTTTGTTAAATGACTTTTTTCCAAAATCAAATTTAACATTCAGTATGTCTCTTAGCTGCTGCTCAGTACCTGTTTGATCCACAATATTATTTCCAGAGTTCGATATACCACCCTGGTTCTGCATACCTTGCAAATCATCTAGAACATGGTTTCCAGTCTCTTTGCCAAAAGTAATGTGAGGGAATCCGTCCAAACTACCTGAGTCAACCAAACTGACTCCGTTTCCCTCTCGAGCTTCACCTCCATTGAATACGGACGTTCCTTCATGCGAAGCAAAATGCCTAACTGCTTCCTGGTTGCCAGGTAGGGAAAGCGACGATAACAGCAATGCCATTGATTGGCTAACGGGCGTGAGCAGCCCCACTAGCTGTGTCAGCTGTCCTATGAGCTTCCAAAGCTCTCCAATCTCCGTGTCTTTATTTCCACTGTCCATACCAACAATAACCTGGGATTCCATCCGAAATAAAAAAACTAATAACCAAAAAACTGAAGGTGCAAAAAGTCACTAATAACCACAGAAAAGCACCTCGGATCCAGGAATGTTGTCACGAACAGTTTAATAATAACCACACAGATGTAAATGCTGAACAGAGAGAAACTAACGTTGACAATATTACACAAAACGTTTTCGTCTTCAACTTCATCAGATGAAATCACCCTCGTGAGCTTAGTAGTTATTGAATTATATTACATTTCTGCCTGCCTGTGATTCCCATGAGATGCTTCTTTAGCTAGCTGCAATGTATTGATTAATAGCTCAAAGCATTTTAAGAATATGCAGTCTTGTTCTGTATATAAGTATCAACCTTGCTAATGGAGCAGACTATGCATTGCAAAATCCCTTGTGTACAGGCTCAGGTATACCTTTGTCTTTGCTAGTTTGCTCTTAATAAAGTAGTGCTTGTGTTGACTATGGTAGCAGTGTGAATTGCAATTATAATAAAACTAGAGTTTGCATTTTTTTTTCAGAGTGGGGCGTACTGTAACAGATATATATTTTTTTCTTTTTCTGGCAGGCAAAACCAAATATTTTTAGCATTAGCTGTCTGCGAACTGACACATTATTTCTGCTTTTGCCAGTTCCAGTTCTTCACTAAGGAAATTATGAATGTACAGCCAAAAGGGTTACAAGAATGTATGCCTCTGTGCTGATTTGGCAGTACATTCTGATTTTCTTGAATGGACACGAAGTATTTGTAGGGGAACAGTAAGGTAAATACTGCTTGCAGAGCTAGTTACACTTATTAATCCACTCTCTACAAGCTAAAGCTATGCTTGAATAGAACAAATAAACATAAGGTCCATATATTAGTACCAGGCTACCTGTCTTTGGGGATTATTTCAAACCTAGTTAATTACCCCATCTGAGAATCAAACCCTGCACTTTGTGTCTGTAAGGTAACCATTATACCAACATCCCACACTATAAGCAGGTGTTAGTCATTTTCTTGTAGTCTTTTTAAAATGACTTAGTAGTAAAAAAAGCTAATTCATACTGCCATAGGAATTTGATTTCATTTGCCATCTGCTTTCTTTCTCCTTCTGCCAGATCAAACAGTAATATTCAGAGGTATTTCAGCAGAGTGCAAAAGAGAGCAAAGTACTGAAGTCCTCACTGCTTCAACCAAAGAGTGAAATTCAAATAAACAGAAGGGGTAAGGTTGTGCAGTAATGCACTGTGGTCCTGTCAGACATAGAACATTTAGCCCTGTGAAGTATGGGAAATTATACAATGATAGCTTGTTGGTATTCAAAAAAGTGCACGCTGATTGGGCAGCCAAACCAGCATATCCACTGTAAATCGAACATATGCCAATAGAAAAAAGTCCAGTCACTTAAGTACCATGCTTTCTTCTATTAGTATGTGATACGGAGGCATACATCTCAACTGTTCAGATTTTTACCTCATATTTTTGGTCTGGTTCTCATACAATTTGTGTTTTTTAACAAATCACTGAGGAATGAATTACTAAATAATGACATGCTTTTGAGTTTCAGACTTCATTTCCTTCAGACAATGCATGATAACACAAATCTTGTTATTCTAGCAGCTTTCTAAGCTTATAAGAGCGACATTTAGAATTGGTCACCATTTTGGGGCCTTTGTCCCTCATCATTTAAGGCTTTGTCCACCTTTCTTGACCTAAGAGGTTGAGAGGTATGGAAGGCAGAGCAAGGAAGATCAGGTATGTTCTGCAAAACTAAAGAAACGTACCTGACTTTCCTTGAATTTCTGCCCTGTCTCTCTCTCTCTCTCTAGCTCTCTCTCTCTCTCGTACCTCTAAACTGTCCATATTTTATAGTTTAGAAAAGAAATGCAATGGAGATCTTCCTTTCTCCATTGCTTGATTTCAAGAGCACTGATGTACTATGCAAGCATGGGAGCATAAGGTCCATACACATGCACAATACATCAGCAAACGTGAAAGAATGAGGAAATAATGCAGAGGAGCACTACGGCACTGTTGTACAAAGAGATTATGTAAGAAAAGTAATTTCTTTCTTAAATAATGTCATTTTATAATAGCAATAACCAGCTCATGTGTGTGAATATATGAGGATTTACCCAAGGCTGGCTTTGTTTAGTCACTCTGGCTTTGCCCTTGTGATCAAACCACACCATCCATGGGTAAATCCTCAATATACCCATGCCCACTTGTTGGTTATTGCTTAAATGTTCTGTACAGCAATCACCAACAGTGATAAGGAGTCATGCATTACAAAGGATTGAAATAAGTGGACAGTAACATGTACATAGTAAAGCATTGGGCTGATAATATAAAACAGAAATATAAACCCATGTAGAGTAAAATGTAAAACTTGTGGAATGATACATGTTTGGAATACAATATACCTCAAATGAAAAGTGTATTTCTTAAAGAGTTACATGGTAATTGTGACTGATACCACATAAAAAATTACTAGACAACAAACACTGTAAGACATGTAGATCCTAATCCTTATTGTGGGCATTGACTGCATGATGCAAACCCAGGTCTATTAGTGTTCTCCTATAGGAAGGAAATATCCAGTGAAATGCATACTGCTCATGGGAGGTGTCAGCACACAAAAGGGTCATCCAGAAGCACTGTAAAATAAAATTAAAATACTAATGTAGGTCATGGCCCCGAAAATATGATGATGAAAAATCCATAACATTACTAACACAGTGACTTTCATAAGATTTTGGCAAAATCAGTAATAGGGGTACATAGAAAGCATAAAGACTTTTGAACTCAGGAACTGACATCATTCTGAAATGGAACTGAAAGTCCCTCCTCAAAGTTTTGCACTGGAAGTGCATCCCTTAAGGTTTGCAGTGGAAGTCTTCCTCCCAGATTTACTAATCTTCCATGCAGGACTAATGTAGTCCTGCATGAAAGTGGCAGCTTAGGAGCAGGACGGCGGGGCGCCATGCATATTAATGAAGGTGTGCTGCCTGACCTCCTAGGCATACACGGAGTGTATACAAGTGCAGGGAGCATGTCTGAGAGCAGAGCACTCATAATAAACACTCCCCTGCAAAGTAGAACAGCAGAAAGTGGAAATAAATGAGTGAGGCCGCTCATAGGTGTCCGCATATCCCCACCAACAGTCCCCCATGCGTACAACAGCAACAAGACATGAAGATGAAAAGAAGAAACCCCCATATTGTTGTCTAAAGCTCCGAGTACAGCTAACCATAGGTGCATGGGTGTGCCCATTGCTCAGCCATGGTGAAAGCAGCCCAAAAGGCTGAAGAGGATAAAAAGGATGATATATGCAAATGAAGCATGTCAGCAATAGTGTAGTGGGCAGAGTGTTTGCCTATTGAGCAGGCATTTCCAGTTTGAGTCCCAGCGCAGCACAGTCTATTTTACATGGCAAAGCATGGTATAAGCAATATTTGTAATGCAAAACCCACTAAATAACATAATTTTTATGAACAGGAGTACTGCAGGAAATGCACATGTGAAGAGTCAGTATCATAATGAATAAGCCAGCAGTAAGCAGGCATAAGCACATATAAGCAGTAGTAAGCATATGTAAGCACTAGTAAGCATGTGCAAGTGCGTTTGCGCAGGGTTAAGCTCTGCCGACAGATTAAGCAAAGGAGAAGCTAACTGGGTGTAAGACACTGTGACTGGAAGTCATCAGTGCTTACCTCTGCGCAAACCCACTTACAACTGCTTGAACGTACCTTAAAGGGACAATCCCAGCCTTTAAAATTCGGGTCCGCTCTAAAGCACATAAAAGGCACGCCCACTTTGTCACGTCATTCCAATTCCCACCCACAGTATCAGTTTGCTTGCAGACATCCTGTATATCTTAGGTTCCAATGGTGTTTTGGCGTCTAATCACAACTCCGCTTTAGCTTAGTGTTCCCACATCGCTGAATTACCTCCTTGCTGCATATTACTTCTAATCTTCATTTTTCAGGTAAATGAATTTATGCTGGTCAAGGTCTTCATTCTGCTAAAGTTGCTATGCTGTTTATCTGTAATTTTTTTAAAATTT
>NC_056731.1:1348919402-1348981902 GCF_019279795.1 Protopterus annectens
CTATAATAACCGTGACACATGGAGTTTGTGAATTCTAACATCCAGTATGCAAACAAACTTATCTGAAAATACTGCCTCTGTGTGAATAAAAAGGTAAACAAAATACTCTAGCAAGCAGCTAATTTTAGAAAAAAAATAATGCCCCTTTACAAGATTTGCTTTACTGCTGTGCTTTCTAGAGTAACAGCAGCAGCAGTCTGATCGTAAAATGCATGAAAGGCTACTTTTCTCAATGGATAAAATACACAGGTTAGACTAATGATTAGCTCACATGGAGAGCTGTTGTCAGTAGAGCTGCAATTTGAGCTGGAATCTGGCTAAAACCTTAGAAACTTCCTGTAGGCACATTTGCCCTACCCCCCTGAGCCAAAGGTGAGCATGCTCAGAAAGGCAAACATGAAATGTAAACAAAGTCTGAATCAAAACAAAAAAATCCCTGGGATTGTCCCTTTAAGCACACCATATCCAACAGCCGGTGTTCTGCCCAGCAACAAAGCAAACAGATTCTGCAAGGCCGGAACCCAGGACCATGCACAAAATGCTTTACCACTAAGCCATGCCAGATATGCAGAAATCGTATGTTGTCAGAAACATAACCCCAGCCCAGTCATGCAACAGTACAGAGAATGTATACCTACAGCTAGATGGGCGTGTGTGTGCAAATATATCACTATCTAAATGGAAACAACATATCTATAGATGTAGTCACACACATATATATATATATATATATATATATATATATATATATATATATATAAATATCCAGAAATATATACATATATACAAATATATGAACAGATATACATGCAAATGCCAACAACTACACATATATATGTCAACATCTATATGTCCACATATACACATCAAGTGACATATATGTACGCAGATATATGTCTCCGTAGGTATATACGGACATAGTTAGAAATATGTAAGCAAATATATATATACCCACAGAGGTATATATGGCCAGACATCTGTAGATACCAATGGTAGATGAACAGAAACATATATGTCCGCATGGACCGTTAATGGGCCTGAGAGTCTCCAAACAATATACGTCACATACTAATTTTCATACCCCCTGCCCAGCCAAACATGTCCGCCCTGCAATACACTACCAAAGTCATTGTATTGTAGGTCTGCCTTTGAACTAGGGAATTAAATTAGCCCTTTGTTATGTTTCACATGTTTACATCACATACTCCTATCCCCACTCACTAGGTGGGCCGAGCAGTACAGGCCCATCCAACCCAGGCCATCCCCAACCCATACATGCATAACCCACAGTTCCACTTCCCCCCACCCGCAGCACACACCCAGCCACCATCCCTACCGTGGTTACCAGCCCATAGCTACCACACCACCACACATTGCCCCTCCACCCCCCACCCCCCCTTGGACCCATCCCGTATGATGTCCTGACCCAAGTATCCTAGGTCTGGCACATACTGTAGTACATGTACATGGCCATGGGTACCTTTGTAACTCTGGGTGTAGGTGACAGTTGATTACTCAGTGATTGGGTTGTCCTGCATGGGATGAATGTTACCCTGGTACTAACAATAGATTTCACGTGTGACTTAGATTACAGTAACGGATTTAGTTGTAGGTATCGCAAAGCATACATGGCACACAAGGTCGGTGTTATGTACAGGAAACAGTATCTAGCAATACAAGTCTACATTACAGGATATGTAGCCAAACATGTACAGGTATGTGTGCGTGCGTGTGTGTGTGTGTGTGTGTGTGTGTGTGTGTGTGTGTGTGTGTGTGTGTGTGTGTGTGTGTGTGTATACTCATAACTAAAAATATATACATATATATATATATATATATTTACCTCTCCCTCTGTAGTACAAATGTATACATACATAGACATATACATATGCAGACACCCATACATCCATATGTCGTTAGATATATATACAGCAATATATATATGTATGCATACATATACAGATATATATATATATATATATATGTGTGTGTGTGTGTGTGTGTGTGTGTGCGTGTGTGTGTGTGTGTGTGTGTGTGTGTGTGTGTGTGTGTGTATAGCTAGGATATGATACAGCAGTTAAGAATTACATATGTTCACAGGCCATGCCAATGGGGGTGAGGGGCCCAATCAACAAATGTGTAACACGTAGCATCAACACCCCCCCCAACTAGACAGGTGAAACATACAAACACAAAATAAAAGTAAACAAACCACTGCTTCCCAGACTACAGGCAGGATACTACCAGTGGGACAGACCCACCAAGTCTAATCTTGAAACAAAGACAAGAATGTCTCTTGTGGGACAACCCAAAAATTCTATGGATATTCGAGTTTCCAGGCATTACACAGATGTCCTAACATGTCTGCATGTTCTCGGACTACAAGGTTGGGGAAGCCTGATGATCCATGGGGTGAGACAACATACGTGATGGGTCCTGAGAAGTGGGGATTGGGCAGTGTGTACTGGTGTGGCCAGACCCGACATGCACCCGGAGTAAGGAAGAGTGCTGAAGAGGAGGTGTGGGTGGGGAACTATGGGTATGTAATTATGGGCCTAGGCGTGCAGGTGTTGGCTGGAGTGGTTCTATGTGGACTGCCTCAGGGATGTAAGCAATAGTGTACATTGGGCAGACCCGACACCTAACGAGAAGCCACGAATGGTATGAGTCCCACAGCAGCAATGTCTAGTTTACAGGGCAAAGGGTGGAATAACCAGATGTGCTGTTGCAAACCCACTAAATGACACCAAAGAACACATGGTCGCAACACCCCACTGTAGGCATGTAAGCTGAACTAATTAGCATCACAAGATATTATTGCTTTCCTCACCCCCACCCAGGGTTGTGAGTGTCCAGACCTACCCCCAAATGCAGGGTATATACACAGCTGTTGCTGTAGAAGAAATGGCCAGCTGTTGACCTTCCTGTCAGCCATTCTGCACATCCCTGGACATGTCCCCTACTATCAGGCCCTCTGTGTGGCCCAATAACACCACTTACCTATCGACCCCTGTTTCATTCCTAGTAATGTTCACAGTCACAAGTAGGTGACATCCTCCACACAACTATATTGGCAGAATCTGGAACCCCCAACCCAGGTGTATTACCACAGCTGTCCCAGACAACACATGTAAATAACACATGAAGGGAAAACTCAAGCACACTTGGATCACCACCTGCTCACCCCCTGGCGAAGTCCACCACCCACCAACTAACACTCCATACCCCTGCACCAACTACTGATACTGACACCTCCTGTCCTGCCTCGCATACATATCCCAACACCCTGCAAACCTGCACTACTGCTCCCCCACCAATCAGTCGAATGGCCTACTAAACAGTTAAAATGTCCCCCCCTCAATCTAACCACTTACACCTTCACTATTCACATCTACTCTACAACACAGGCATGGCATAACTAAATCTAACCAGAATACCTGAGTGTAACCTATCCAGAACTGCTAAACTGGAATCCCACTTCACCTTACACTGACCTTTGTGAACAGTCATACCTGACATGTACACCTGACTTAAGCATATTTAATACCGACATGTTCATGATGTAGCGTAGGGTATGTGGCAGCAAGCAGGAGTACACCTGTTTTGCCCACAGTGGTTAAGCAATGTGAAGGCCAACCCAGTGTAAGACACCATAACCAGAGGTCAGCAAGTCTGAGCCTCGTACACACCAGCGCATACCTGCCTATACTTCCCCCGCATTACCTTAGGCACGCTGTAGCCCACAGCCCTTATCGTGGCCAGTAACAACATAATCAGCACTCCCAGGTTCCCCCGCTATCCTGCACACTATAATCCAAGTGAGTTACCATGAAGGCATGGCAGATATACAATCAGCTGCTGTTATCACAAACATATCACCCGGCACAGTCAGTCAACAGTATAGGAAATGTATGTAAGTATGTACAGTAATACCAGCAAATGTGCACAGTGCTCAATCACAGTATTCTGAGCAGTCTATGAGTATCAATGAACAGTGCCTGTCCACACATACTGTGAGAACAGTAGTCTTGTATAATACTGAAGAGAGGAATGGAAAATGGGGCACGCCGTGGGGGCGTATTTCATCCACGGAAGTGGGAGATGAGGCTGGTCTGGTGTGTGAGCAAACTGCTGCTTCTCAAACCCCTGGCAGGATGTTACCAGTGGGAGAAACAGTGTAGACCAGCAAAGTCTACTCGTGACACAACAACAGGTCTGTCACTGGCGGGACGCACCAGACTTTGTGGGTCACAATGATGTTTCTACCAGTATCGGAGGAGGATCAAGGGAAGGCTCGAATGTACGTGAACTAAACGGATGAAGAGCCTGCAGAAGGTTGCATCGAGACAGTAAAATGGAGGAGTACCTAAGATGTGGAGAGAGGGAAATGTGGGGAGGTGTGGTATGGCAGGGCTAGCAACTGGAGAATGGATGGATGCTGTGTACGTGGAGCGCGGGGCCTGGGGAAAGGGAGCATGGGTATGACATTAAGGCAGAAATATGCAAATTAAGCAGGACTGCAATAGTGTAGTGGGCAGAAAATCCGTCTAACGCGCGCACATTCCCGGTTCAAGTCCCCCTGCAGCACATTCTATTTTCCATGTGAAATTGGTATATCAACATCATTTTGCTGTATAACCTACTAAATGATATTTACACTTGAACAGGAGTACTGCATTACACATAGAACCACTCACTATTCAAAGAACATGAGATGACAGACAGGTATGTATACACAGACAACCTTTAATGGTGTATTTTACAATTATGTATGCCGTTTCCTACAGCACATAGATCTGGACTTATTTAATCAGTGAGGAATGCAAGGCCCACACAGAAAAGTAGATGCAGACAGTACGGATATGTAACATACTATGCTGTCCAGGCCAAGCCCATCAGTTTGTACAACAGTAGACAAAGGATTTGCCATTAAGACAGGTGACAATAAACAATAACAGATGTAGTTCAGCAGCCGCCAGTTACACCCTGTAGTCAAAGCCTAGAGGGGCATTTATTACCTGTGATAATGTCTATGTATCTGTCACATGCATGGGCCCTGACCAACAAATGTCATGGGAATCCATGATATGACTGGGATGATAGCAGGAATGCTAGCAGTAAATAATGATACGCCAATACCGAACAACCCCTAACCGTATCACAGCAGGACAAAGCCAGCCATATATGTGGAGGACAGAGGCAGAAACACAGGTCCATACTCGTAATATTGCTATTACATACCCTGCAAATTGCTGGTGTTACAGGATACATTGCAACATACCCTTATGCAAGAATAACACATCAGGAACACAACTGGAAGTAGCCATGTACTGAGCACGCAACAGACAGATTGCCGGGGATATATCTAAGACAAGACCTGTGTGGTGCACAGGCAAAAGCAAACAGACAATCCACTGGCCATCATGTGGATAGGTCCACTATTGAGAGCTATGCAGACAGACTGCATTCCATCCTAAACTACTATGTACACGCAAACACTGCAAGACCAGCAATATACAATGCACATAACAACACTACTCACTCTGTCTGCAGGTCTGGAACTTCTTAAGATTGTGTAGTTGCCCTGTGTCTGCAAGCCCACTGTAATAGGTACTGCAACCTGCCATCTGTAACACTGCTGCCCACATACAGGAAGGATGCCCTACATACTGGAAAGGTGAAGGGACAATGCCCACATGAGTAAGCAATTTATAGTACTGGGTTGCCATGACAATGGTTAACTGAATCACTACACAGCAGGCTGCATGCAGTCAGCAACTGTTGCACAATGACTGGTGTAGAGCCCATCACCTGATCATGTACATCACCTACAAAAGCCATGCTGAAATCCATTCAAACCAACCCATTCGCTCTACTGGAGAGGGAGAGAGAGAGAGAGAGAGAGAGAGAGTGAAAAAAAAAGAAGAATATATAAACTAAACTCACACAGTGAGAAACAAATACCTACAAGCCAAAACCAGGAAGGTGTCACGCCTGTCCAAAGAATAAAAGATATGTAAAACATAACTGTATGCAAATTAATGTAGTATGTGGTATAGATTAATAGGATATATGATGTAGAATGTTTGATATGTGCCATCTGTAGTTGTCCCTGTAATGATGTCCCGCTGAACAACTGCTCTGGACAATACTGTCTCCCTGTAAGCAGTGGGACATACCCACCAACTGTGCAGATCAGCAATGAATGACAAAGATGTCAGCCTTAATATCTTTGTATGTTAAGTTAGTGTGGACAATAGCTCGTGGTGGATGTACTGCTGTTATGCTAGACACATGGGTGTCAGAGCACACCACTTGCAGGACAGTCATGTTAATGTGTAATGTAGCATGCACAAATGCCATAAGTGTGTAATAGGTGTACCAGCAATCTCACACCATATTTACCACCCTAATATTAGTCTGTGTTCACATATGGCACCTGTCTGTGTTGCAGCAAGGCAGAACAGTGCAGCTGTGAATGAAAGACAGTTACAGAATGCGAACCAGAAGTCTGTATGCACTCCACATATCTGTGTGATACAGAATGTGACATATATGTGTACAGATACACAGACACTCATATAGACATAGGTATATCAACAACGTACAACATATATCCACACATATATGTACATAGATGTATACTTATATATATAGTGGTACTGACAATGGCATGCAGGTGAAATAGTCTGTAACAGGCCAGCAAAGATAAGTGTCCTGACAGGAGCATGGCTACAAACAGCACAAAGCGTGGCACATACACATAGCACAAAGCTTGGTATAATACAACATATGTCCCAATGGTAGGTAAACAGCTGACATAACAATTGCAGTCTGTGAAGAGTTTGTTGTAACTGATATGGTGGGGGAGACAAATATGTGTATTAAGAACTATGGTAACTTTGCTGTACGGGTGGCTCAGACCTGTTTCCATCTTTATGTCTTCCAGGAAACATGTCACAAAGTCGTCTTCCCGCATACAGCGCCGCTGAGACAGAGATCATTATCGACAACCTGGTACAGCACTATGTACTGCTGTTTGGGTGGACAGCCCTCGACCAGCAGGAGAGGACCGCCCTGTGGAAAGAGCCAGTCCACAGGGTCAATGATGTCGGACTGCAGAACCACAGCTATGAGCAGGTCCGGCATCATTGCACTGACCTGCTTAGCCATGTACGTTGGCGTGCAGCTGCCATAGGGGGGGACCACCTCGCAATAGGGGGGGGCAACCCACCCATCCACCCTCACCCGTGTGGAGAAGCTTCTCAGCAGCCTTGTGGCACCTGTCTGCTGCAGCATCAACACCTGGCAGGACACATCTTAGAGGTGGGTGCCAGCGACACACCAGCTGAGGAGCATGCAGGTAAGGCCCTAGGGCACATCAGTACCCCACTCTTGTGTATGTATCTGCATCTGTACAGGTACATCATGCAAAACTGAGATGTTATATACATAGTCTGCTGCTGTGTAGTAGTAATAATTGTGCAGTAGTAATAAACAGTTGTGTATAAGCTGTAATATTGTGTAATTCTACTGTTGATGTAACATAATGCTGCACTCATCTTTTATGAATGCCACAGCTGTGGCCACTGACATCAGCTTTCTCACACTCCTGTGTAGGTCCCTCCAGGATACCATCATGACAGCATCCCGTAGCTGGTGAGTATGGTTCATGTTCATGCATGATGATAAACTGGGCATGTAATAGCTATGAGATATCCCATGCACACATCTAACATACCTACCCATACTGCATGCTGTACACATTCATGTTAAAATGCACTGCATCACAGTAGAGACCATGCTGGGGTATCGGAATGGTACAACAGACACATGCAAGATAACTAACATCCTGTCAATGTGCAATGTGTCCACAGGGATGTGAAGTGTGGCAGGACACACGGCCTACAGTAGGGACATGTGTGACTCAACACCACCATGACTGCAGCTGCACACAATCAGGTTAAGTAAATGTTGCAGACGTAACCCTGACCCCACAGCACTCATGACAGCAGTGTGTACACTCCAAGGGATGTGCACATGAGTAGACCTTGCACCCATGCAGAGGTCTGGGGCATGTGTAGGGCACCCATCACAGCCATGGTAAGGTCCGCTGGTTGTCAGTGTAATAGTCATGTACTGGTCATACATGCACTGCTGATGTTGTGATCCGTAACACAGACATCAGGCATCCACAACTGATAGCTGTTCACATATCATCCCAGGTATGAGTTGCTACAACACATAGG
Organism: Protopterus annectens; assembly: GCF_019279795.1. Lineage (NCBI taxonomy): Eukaryota > Metazoa > Chordata > Ceratodontiformes > Protopteridae > Protopterus > Protopterus annectens. The sequence goes on from NC_056731.1 coordinate 1,348,927,652, forward strand.
GACTGTGAGCATTGGAGCTGACATAACTGACACAGTACTACAGATGCATCAATGGTTTCTACACCTGAGAGGTATGGTGCACAGTACAAGGCAGGGTGTGGACAGGTCCACAGTAACACTTTGTACATGGCTGCATTGTTAACATGGGGAAGGGCCATCACCTATAAACAAAGCCCATGCCTCACACAAATGTATACTGCCACTAGCATGATGTCACTGTACGTTACACTGCATGCTGTTGAGCATCATATGTAATGCATGTTGACAGAAGGGTAATGGGAAGACTGTGTGTACAAATGTTGTGCAAATCCACATGTAGGAGTGTGGGGTATGTGTGTGTCTCGACTGTGTTCATAAGTGCAATTTAGTAGAGTGTGGACGATGCATGTCAGATGTGTGTGTGTGTGTTTGTGTGTATGCGTGTGTGTGTCCATGTATGCACAAGCGATAGTGGGATTGACCACATGGCGGTACTTCCCTTTGGGATTGTGCTGTACATGGAGTGAGACATGGGACACCAAGACAACCTGTCAGGTATGTGGACACAGGACAGCTGATAGCATAACAAGGTCTGTAGCATGGAGCATGCATTGGGAGGTGCAGTATATACCAGGTACACACATCATATTGCCAAAAGCAGATAGGTAACTGGCTACCCACATATGCAGCACTACAAATGCAATGGGGAATTACCACAGCACATTAGTGAGTGTATCCAGGTAGTACTGTTGTCCGCATGATGGGTCACTTGTGCAGCAGATGTGATATGGACTGAACAAGACTGTAGTATGAGGCTCTGTTCATATATAGTTCAGTACTAAGCTAACTGCCCTTGCGAGCCATTTTAAGCCTAGCCAATTATCCCTTGTGAGACTCAAACCCTGCACCTTGTGTTTGTAAGGCAAACACCTTAACCATTAGGCCACCCTCCTTTCCCCTGTTGTGTGACATATGTAGTGAATGTAGCAGCCACAACCATGTAGGGGCCTTGTACACCATTTCTGCCCATACACAGGGTAATAAAGGGTGACAGCAGTGAGGCCATGTACAACCTACTCCACCCAAGTCAGGGAGGCGATGGAGTAACAGGTCAGGTGTTGTAACCACACGTGCAGGCATGGAGAGCAATAATATGTTAATGGGCTGTAGTGATGCTTGTATATTAGCAAGTGCCATGTAGGATGGGTAAAATATGTAACTGACTGTGGAACTGTCTGTAAACTCAGGGAAAGTGAGGTAGTAAGGTGGCTGTCAGTGTGAGTGTGTGTGTGTGTGTGTGTGTGTGTGTGTGTGTGTGTGTGTGTGTGTGTGTGTGTGTGTGTGTGTGTGTGTACTGTTATGCAATGCTGTACAGGTATTTCTTTCCCCCACAGGTGGAGAGGTGGGTCAGGGTCCCTCCTGCACACAAACTGAGGTAGGTGTCCCTACAGACACCAATGATGATGATGGTACAGGTGAAGCACAGGTGGGGTTGTCAGAGGCCAACACTGCACCAACATGTGTCATCACCCTCCTAGCCACTCCAAGCCCGCACACAATTACAGTCCCCCTACAAACCCCATCACATGTGGCCATAGCAGAGGGACAGTTGGCGCTTGGTGGCAATGACCAGGAAAGTGTGGTGTCCATGCCAACTGTGTTGGGTCACAGTCAGCCAGATGTCCGGAAGGCCACCACATCGGCAGATGTACTGTGGTGCTCGTGGGAGGACCGCAGGTCATTATGCTCCTAGTAGAGGTGCTACAACTGGTACCACCAGGATCATGTTTCAGGCCGTAATGGAGGCACAGGCACGTATGGAAATGCACACCAGACAGGGCCTAAGGCTGCAGAGGTCTGCTTTTGCAGCTGTAAGTGGCAACCTCCATGAACTCGCTGGTGCCTTCCAAGAATATACCGATGTCATGGATAGATGGTGGGGTGAGATGGTTGACCTCATCGACCGTGGTATGTCTATGCTAGAACATGTGGTGGGAGTGGTGTGACGGCCGTGTGGAGGTAGGCCAGAAACACCAGCAGCTGGGGGTCAATGTGGATATGCCAGGATGCCCAGCCACTCCCATAGTGGCAGTACCAGCCTCAGCACACCACAGGGGCTGCTGTCCACACCACACCACAGCAAGTCTCATGCATGTGGCCATGGCCAGTCCCAGGTGAGACATGGTTCCAGTGGACATATGTCATCATCAGGGGAGAGTAGCGCCACAAGGTCTGTACCTGCACGTGCCCATGGAACCCCTGGTAGTCACAGTCAGTGTGTCGGTGGCCAGAGGCAGTGAACTGCACACTCTGCCAAGTATGGTCTGCAGCTGTCCAACATCATCCGTATAGGTAGCCACATGGCGGTAATGTGTGCATATATACCCACACACTATACAACCGCACCTAGGGCAACTCCATACCGACACACACCACATCACCACACCCCAATCAGTGAACCACACCCCTCACCCACACACACATGATGACACATGTTTGGACCACCCTCGGCCTCTGGCACACCTGCAACACATCCTGTGTATATGATGATACCTGTGCCACATCCCTGTCATCCATAACATCGATGCAGGGACAGGCTACTATGGTTCTGATGCACACGGTGACTGTAATGGAGTACCACAACATACCACAGTGTAAAATGTAGTCAGGGGTAATGTGTACTGCATACATGTCAGGTAGTGTAGCCATGCAGCTAAGATGACTTTCACACACCCTGTGTATATGATGATACCTGTGCCACATCCCTGTCATCCATAACATCGATGCAGGGACAGGCTAACATGGTTCTGATGCACACGGTGACTGTGATAGAGTGCTGCAATGTAGAGTGCTGCAATGTACTGCAGTGTAGAATATAGTCAGGCATAATGTGTACTGGATACATGTCAGGTAGTGTAGCCATGCAGGTAAGATGACTTTCACACACCCTGTGCATATGATGATACCTGTGCCACATCCCTGTCATCCATAACATCAATGCAGGGACAGGCTAACATGGTTCTGATGCACACGGTAACTGTGATAGAGTGCTGCAATGTACTGCAGTGTAGAATGTAGTCAGGGGTAATGTGTACTGGATACATGTCAGGTAGTATAGCCATGCAGCTAAGATGACTTTCACACACCCTGTCCACATGATGATACATGTGCCACATCCCTGTCATTCATAACATCGATGCAGGGACAGACTAACATGGTTCTGATGCACACGGTGACTGTGATAGAGTGCCACAATGTACTGCAGTGTAGAATGCAGTCAGGGGTAATGTGTACTGCATACATGTCAGGTAGTGTAGCCATGCAGTTATGATGTATCTCATCTGTTGGTAACACCAATTGTTTTCCCCATACTGGTATCCATTTGTACTGTAGGCATACATGTGTCAGCAGAAGGATGGTCTGCAGTCATATTCCACAAGGGTATGTCAGTGTGGTGACACCATGGCCATGACATATGTGGTGTACAATTGCACACATGCCACAGGTATGTATAACAGTTATTGGCTGTGCAAAAGTGACCGGTGGCCTGCTGATACAGGTATAATCTGGACCCTTATGTCAACCCATCCACATACACGTACATCCTTACTTGGTGACACTGTGTCTAGACCCCAAGACAGGTATGTAGTGTTACTGAACTGTGTGACTGTAATTGCACACATGACACCATCTGTAGGGTGAGCTCTGTACCAGGTCACGTGCTACATGCAGACCATCCATGGATATGTACAATATGGTAATGGGGGATGTAATGTTTGTATATGGAGAATACATAGTGTGTCATACCATCATATACACATTGACTGACACATAACAGGTAGACACACATCTTAGAGACCTGGTTGTATAGTTGCTAACTAACTAGTCCATGTGTCCAATGTGTTACAGGTAGGCTGCACACAGCACATGTGTAAATGAGCTGTATCCTGTTATCTGTTACCTGTATGGGTAATGGTGACATTGGCCACCTGAGAGTGGTACGTGGGCCGTATACCATGTGTACAATGGTGTAAAGACAGTGTACACAGCACCCACTCCCCCCACTGGATATTGTGCACACTAAAACCCATCTTGATACTCTGATATACCCACTATCACACATTGGCCATGACGCAAAAACAACCCATTGCATATCACAACAGTGGTACCACAGGGATATGCATGTGATGCACACGCCACAGGCATAGTAGGGTGTTGCATTGCATTGCCACACCTATGGGTGACAACAACAATATCCGTACTACTGTGTGGCAATGTATATTGTAATAGGAGTATGTGGACTCAGAATGGTGTACCCTACAGATATGCACACATGCACACACGTGGCAGACCTCAAAGTGATTCCCATGCCTACCAACCCATTGGTACAACACTGTTGTGCTGGTACTGCAAGGCACATGTAGCTGTTAGGGAGAGGGGTGTAACAGGCTACATGTTACATTAATGGGGTTGAGAGGCACCACACACTATACAAGTTGTACAAATAGGCATTCCCCCAGCCAAACACGTCCACCCTGCAATACACTACCAAGTGTTGGAGATCCCATAACCAGGGCCAGTGACAACATGGGCACACGATGTTACCTGTAGTACATCCCACCTGTATGATGTCAGGCTGGTATTGGCAACATATCATGCAGTACAGTCTGGCTCCCATGGGTAATGTATTATGTGGAAGCCATCAACATTACCAGGCTTCAGATACACAGACACAGATATGCAGATACAGGTATACATATTTATATATATATATATATATATATATATATATATATATATATATATATATATATATATATATATATATATACGTGTGTGTGTGTACATATACATGTGACTACACATACACACGCAGTTATATGTACAGTAAGATACATAAGTGGAAGGTGCACACAATATGGAACAGCCACTATGCCTACAGTTGACCCCTGAATGACTGGACACTGTATGTGCCACCTATACAAATGACAATTGTTGTCTGTTACATACACCCACAGAGAGGTCACAGATAAAACAACACCCACAGGTTTGCAGACATGGAAACCTTTAATCGTGTACTATTACAGTTCTACATGCCATGCGATATAGCTGTTCAGACACTGACAACTATATCAACGGAGTGATGCTACAGTAGACCAGTTACAGTTTTACAGTAGTCTGGAAAGGTTCACAGCTGTTGCTGTCCAGGCCAAGCCATTCACATTGTACAATGGGAAAGACACACTGGGCCACAGGATACCTAACAATCAACAGTATGTAATACAGGTGTGTAGTTCAGCAGCCTCTATCTACACACTGTACAAGCACAGTAGGTGGTATAGACGTCATATGACCACATGGGTTGCAACTGCTGCATAACATGGCATAACTGACACCATCATGAGCACACCAACACACAGAACAGTTTGTATTTCAGGAGGCAGTAGTCCTGCATTGCCCAGATCCATGTCAGTAATGAGTATATAGGTGAAGTATATGGTACTGTACATCCAAATACCTTAAGACAGCTCAGCCCTGATACCCCCACATTTTTCAGCAGCCTAGGTCATTTCTGGTGCTCCCCCCTAGACTCAATAATATAGGGCCATATAACAGTGTTACATACACTGGGCTCTGCAGTGCATGAGGGCACACATGTATTGTGTAGGTGGCACCCACACATATATGGCCCCAGCCCCACCATATGTGTGGGGGTTACAATGGCAGTGGACTGATGGCAGACATGGCAGTGTATTATACTCCCAGCCCACTATGGATTAACCACTGACATCATGACATATGTGCAAAGCTCGGTATGTAGGTGATGGACAGAGGCTGGAATGCAGGCACATATGTGGACAACTGTTGCCATACACTACACAAGGTGCAGGTGTTACAGTATAGTCTGTAACATACCCTTAGTCAGGGAATTGATGGTAGAGATGGTCATGGATGTAGCCATGTACCAGTAACACGCAACATACACACTGCCAGTGTATTATCTGACACAAGACCTGTGTGGTGGACAGACAAGACATGATTGGCACAGCTCCAGCCAGCATGAGGGTAGGTCCACAGTTGTGTGCTATGCAGATGGGCTACATTCCATGGCAAACTAGTATGTACATCCACACCCTGTAACACCAGTACTGTACAAAGCATAACACAACTCTACTCGCAGTCTGTCTGTACTTCCTGATCCTCCTACAAATATGTGGCTGCCCTGAGTGTCTTGGTTCTCCTGTATGGGGTATTGCTACATGCTGTTGGTAGCACTGCTGCCCACACACAGGATGGCTGCCCATCACACAGGAGATGTAATGGGACCACGCACACATAATGTGGGAATCTATAGTAGGTGGTCGCCATGACAGTGTTAATTGGGTGTAGTACACATGTGTGATCTTATATCTGGCTATCTGGATAGGTTTATGTACATATATTCCCACCACATGTCCTGGACGTGAAGTGTAGGCCAACCCCAGCCCATATGTTCCCAATGTCGTAGTTGCAGGTGATGTCAGGTATGTATAGCAGGTATACTAGTAGACTATTGCTACTGTCATTGGGATTGTCTTCACAGACATGGTGTGTGGAAGGTCACATCTGCTCATACCATGTGTGCCATTGGTTACTGAATGGCATTCAAAGGACATCAGTGTACCGCTGCTAGCACATAATGCCACTGTGGACTGCAGCAGAAATATTGGGCAATATATGTGGAGGGTCTGACACAGTCTGTACAGTCCAGAGGTATACACATAAGCCCTTAGTGCTACACATGTGTACCATGCCTGACAATATGGATGTGGATGGCCATGTAGATGGGTATAACACATAACGACCAGTATATGATGTCCACCATAGATCATGCATTCACACATCCCTGCCTGGCCTATAACGGTATGACAGCTGGTACAGGGGTGCCATGGCCACATACTACACAATAGGTATTGACATACATCTGCACTGCATCCCACTGCCCTGTCTGACATACATGACTGTTAGGGGAGGGCCGGCAGTGGGGCATCTGGCTAGTATCTGCACATGACATCCCAATGGGTAGGTACACTCAGCAGCTAGGCATGTCACAATGCACTGTGCAGGCTGCAGGCAGACTGTCTCAACACTGGCCTACATCTCCCAAGGGGGAATGCACATATACCTGCATATAATGCAGGCTCAACAGGCATGCCACAGCACAGGATAAGATACACCTGTCTGACAATGCATATCCACAACCAATGTGAACACAGCCACAGCCACATATGGTTAGCTAGCATGGTATTACACTATATGGACTATGTGTTCAACACCATCCTCATATGTGCCACTCACAGGCTGACACTACATATACCGGCCTGCTACACAGTTTGGTCTGGTGGCTGTCTGTGGTATGGGACATGTGCGGTTATGGCCCTACAAACATGTACGCCACTACAGTACCATACAGTGGGGCAGCATGTAACATCTGATAGTAGGGAAACTAGAACAATGTCATCTACCACAGTCTGTACACAGGCTAGGGTACATATCAACACCACACACACTGTCGACATTCACCATAGGTACACAGACTGCAGTACTGTATGAACATCCACATAATGTGCAGGTAATGTCATGTAATGTAACCCCTACTGTACATAACATGTGTAGCAGTCAGATATTTCAGTGGCTTGTTCTCAGATATGATGCCACAAAGTATGGTGTACAGCACATATGCAGCACTTCATGCACAATATATGTACAAAGGTTGACAGAGGTGTGGCTGGGAGCACATACACAGGGCCAATATTGACATGTTGCTGTGATAACCACATACATTTACTGTTATTACAGGGTTGTTGCAACATATGTCCTTTGAAGGATATGATGTCTGTGACTACCACAGCTTTCTCCATCTACTGACTGCAATCCTCACACTACCTTCAGCAGTCGACAGCTAGATGCTCCATGGGTGACACATGCAACCATGGACACAACACTGCCCAGGCTGCAGATGACCCTGCAGATGGAGATTAGACAGAAACATGGAACTGTCATGGCAGGTTGAGACATGTACAACAACCATATCCACACAAACACTGTTAAAGCAACATTACTCCAAATGCAATATAGCTGCACTTACAGTCTGTAGTCAGGTCAGGCACATCCACCTCCTGTTTGTTGCACTGTTTCCACAGTGTATGTTGTTAGAGGTACACCACAATCCATTTGAGATGCTGTTTGCCACACAACAGATATAGTTCCTATTCACAGTGGGTGAAAAGGGTCAACACCACCATGATGTTCCTAGATATTGGAGTGTGTTTCCATACAATTGGCTATGGGAATGTTACCCCAGCTGTTTCACATGCAATCAGCTAGGGGAGGGCTGCGATTCATGCAGAGGCCATCAGCTGATCATGAGCATTACTTACATTACACATGCTGCTGCCTAAGCAAAGCAGGTATAGGTCTCCACGTCCTCCTGAGAGAGATGCAGACAAAGACGAATACGTGTCAGGGAGGGGTGGGAGGGTAAAACTGAAGCTTGTTTGTGTCACACACCTAGCAGCACAAGGTATCAAACCCCTGACAACTATGTAGTGCTAGTACAGTTCACTGCAATTATTGGATGCGCCACATGGGTTACCTGTTGTAGAGCACTCACAACATATATGTGATGTAGAGTGACATCTGCAACAGGGATACATTAGCTGCATGGTAGGTGACATACATGTGCCTGTCAGCATGAACAGGTGCCAGCATCAACACAGCCACACTCTCACAAGGACGCACACACATTGACACACGTGGCAGGGCCAGGTTAACAACTCATTGGCTGTGGGATTGCCACATCACATCACTGTGCAGGTATCCCATGCACCATACAGGTCATACAGGGGCTGTATGGGTGAAGGGTATGGGAAGGTGTCTGACATCAGAGAGCATGCTGTAGTATGCCCATGGGGATTGTAGGGAGTGTGGATGTGAACATCTTCAGCATGCAACACACACACAAACACACAGGGTACCAGTACTGACATGCATGGGTGCATGTCTGCACAGGTGTGTGGTGTTCGACTGCACCATATGGCTGTCCAAGGCTAGGCGATGGGTGTACCTTGGCATCAGGTCACATGATGATGGTCTGCATTGTGGCTCAGGGATGTAGTGTCTGCATTTGCCCACACAGGCGGGTATTGTATCCGCCATCCAGTCACCTGGGTGACTACTGTGTGTGGGAAATGCTGTGAATCACTTGCCATGTCTGTGTTCCTTTGTCCATGACATAGACAGCGTCTGGGATTTGCATACCTCCCACATGCATGTACAGTGACATGTGGAGCTGTACCTGGGGTGTCCGGCCCATGTTGTGAACACAGATTATCTTCAGATGTGCCACTCCTGCCCACCTGTGGTGGGAGCTGGTAATTGCCAGCAGCTTTACCCTGCACCTACATGGAGTGCATGCTATCAGCATTCCTTGGTGTCAGTGGCATCTATCCATACGGGCATGTTGTCAGACATGGTATGTCCATAGAGGGTCACATGTGATGGCACCACAGGTGGTGCAGGTGATCACTGGGGAACATGGGGGAGGTGCACTGTCTGCACGTATGTGCATATTGGACAGATGGAATGGTTGCATGCCCTATGTGGCCCACCGCTGTCACTCCATAGTTACTATCAGTGGCCAATATGCAGTGTACTAACCACATATTGGCTGTTACCTAGGCATGTGTGTGTGTATGACACATGGGATGAGAGTGTGCTCTGAGTAATACTGGGGTTGCTAACTGTGATTACCTGGCCTTGATGTCACATGTGCACTCTGCACCCTGGCCTCTCAGCCATATCACATGTGTTATCCCTGTACAGTGGACATTGTGATATATAGTATGGCTACCATATAAGAAATATGCAAAACTCACTCCTCATTGGCCACACGTGTCACACCCACCTCTCCACAGGATATGGGTTACAAACACACACTCACACACACCTGTCATGTTTGGGAGTAGAACCCCTACCTGACTAGTGTATTGCACTACAGCACTATGAAGTTATAGTATGCACCACAGACATTATTGGAGTAGTCTTTGCCCAAAAGTGTATTTCACAATGACTGACATCAGCAGAATTGCCAAAGTAGAGCATTTGAAATGACTGTGAGAGACTAGTCTAAAACACATTGCTCCCTACACAGACAGTGACACACACAATACATCCGGGACTGCCATGGGTGGGGATGGAACCCAACCACACTTCTAATTCACAATACAGCAGTATGCAGTTACAGGACATGATTACTGGTCTGCAACCTTCCCAGAGGTGTATTTCTAGGTGCGTGACATTGGTAGCCTTGCCAAGGTGGGTATGTGAAATGTGAAGGGTGTGAGTACCCTAAAAGCATTGCTCTCTACACAGTCAGACATGCACGCATACACACACAGTCGGCAGCTAGAACTCCCAACTGACTCCTTAATCACACTATGGCCATATGATGTTATGGGACGTGCTACGAGATTACTGGGCTACGATCATCCCACAGGTGTATTTCAAGTTGCGTGACATCAGCAGCCTTGCCAAAGGTGGGTATTTGACTTGTAAGAGGTGTGAGTATCCTAAAAAGAATTGCTCTCTACACAGTCAGACATGCACACAAACACAGACACACAATCAGTTGCCAGGTTTGGGGTTGAAACTCCTACCTAAATAGTTTATCACACTACAGCAGTACACAGTTACAGCATGCGCTACAGAAATTACTGGGCTACAGCTTTCTCAGGGGAGTATTTCTAGGTGGGTGACATCAGCAGCCTTGCCAAAGTTGGGTATGTGAAATGTAAGGGGTGTGAGTACCCTAAAAGCATTGCTATCTACACAGTCAGACAATGCACGCATACACACACAGCTGGCAGGTTGGAGACTAGAACTCCCACCTAACTCCTTAATCACACTATGGCCATACAATGTTACGGGACATGCTACAGAGATTATTGGGCTATGATCATCCCAGAGGTGTATTTCAAGTTGCGTGACATCAGCAGCCTTGCCAAAGGTGGGTATTTGACGTGTAAGGGGTGCGTGTATAGGGCAACTAGCTGACTATGTGCTTTTACAGCCATGTTGCACAGCTGCCACGTAGACCACATAGTCTGTGGTGCTGACAGGCACTGGTCGCTAGTAACTGCAGTGTGTGACATCTGCACCTGATGTGTTTAGGGCCCTTTGGCTGTGTGCTGGGTGGGACAGGTGTGGATGGCTCCTTGTCACGGTCACCCTCTTCCACACATCTATATGCATCTACCTTTGGCTTATTATGGTGCGTTGTCCTTACATATATGTCTGTATTCCTATCCACTGTATGTGCAAGGAATGAGTGGGGCATACTGACATGTGTCTGCAGTAACAATTGCAACCGCTGAATGTGTCTGGTCCACTGGTGTTTGCATACACGGCCTTCATGTGTTCAAGTGTGTGAGCATGCTTAGTATGACCTTTCAGTATGTTCATGACTGACATCGCCTTCATTTCTCTAAGTGTGTGAGCATGCCCAGTAAGGCCGTCTGTTTTGCATGTGTGGAGCATGTCCGGTGGTTTGTACTGCACAGCTGACCTTTGTGTTGTACGCCAACAGGTAGCATGCTGTGTCTGCAGGGTATCCACCAATCATTTGGCGTTGACTGTTGCATTGTCTGCATAGCGGGGGTGGGGTACACCTGACTATTTCTATGTTTTTACACAGGATTGAGGGGGGGCGCACCTGACTGTTACTATATTTCTATGTGGGGTGGGGAGGCACACCTGACAGTTGTACACATTTGCTAGGACTGTACTGGTATGTCCTGTAGTCCATTTCAGTCAGTGGTCTTACCTATCATGCTGGCTAAGCCATACCGGTGTACTACAGTTCTTATCTTTTGATTGCATGCACATTAGTTTCTGACTTCCTAGCCGTCACAGCTGACATCCCACTACCTGGTCTGCTGTAGTCTGTCCGTGTAGGCCTGGGTGGGGGTTACCCATACCCCTCATTCAGAGGCCATAGTATGGCATTTGTTTGTGTTTGTCTACACCTGTCCTGCTGCCTGTGACTGTTGTTGGGTATGTGACCCTCCTCCTGACTGGCATGTGTGAGTCCCTTATCTTGAGGGTGTACCAGTATTGAGGGTGGTGCTGCAGGGCTGCCTATGTCAGATGCATGTAGTACACTACCTACACATGGTTAGGCACAGGTAGTGTAATGTTTGGCATCCCTTTTCCTGTATGTGAGAGTCAGAGAGAGGTGCTATTCCCTCAGTCCCTCCCATATCAGTGTATGTGTTATGTATTGCCTCTTTGCCAGGGCCAGGGCATACTGGGCACGCCTCCTTCTGCCTACTGTGGCAGGCTCAGGTTGGCCTCCTCCGAGTCACTCTATGCCTGTGCAGGCCTTGGCATTGGTGGGGGCTATGTGGCCCTGCCCCTTGCTGCTCCTGCTGCAGCTGTTTCCGCAGGATCATATTGTGTAGCATGGCACATACAAGGACGATTTGGGTACATGTAGTTGTTGAGTACTGCAAGGCTCCACCGGATGTGTCCAGGCACCGGAACCATGACTTGAGCATCCCAAACACATGCTCTATTATGATTCTTGTTTGTGCATGTGCCATATTATGGAGTTCTTGTTCGGATGTGTGTGCATTTCAGATGGGTGTCATCAGCCACGGCTTCAGTGTGTATCCAGCATCCCCCACTAGGTGACCATGTGCGATGTCCCCATTGGCAAATTTCTGGTACAGCTGCGTCAGATGCCAGATGTGGGAATCATGATAACATCCAGGGCAGCCAGCACACACATTTAGTATTATGCCCTGGGCATCGCACACGACCCGGCAGTTGATGGAGGGGAAGCCCTTGCGGTTGATGTAGACCCTACCCTGCTCATTGGGTGGTGCTTTGATGCATACGTGCATGCAGTCTATTGCACCCACTACCTCAGGGTATTCTATTTGCTGGAAGAGACACATACTGCTGGCCAATGCCTCACGGATGAGGGGGAAATATACATGCTCACCGGCATGTGCTGACATGGCATCCAGGAACTGGTGGAGTGCCCTGGATGCTGATGCCTGTGAGATCCCCATCATATCCCTAGTTGTCATTTGGAATGTACCTTTAGCTAGTATTCTTAGGCCTTCACATACCTTCGTTTCCACTGGGATGGGTTCCCCTCTGTTAGTTCTGTGTGTCAGGCGTGGCTGGCACAGCTCAACAATCTGCTGTAGGAGGTCCCTGTCCACCCTATAGTGCTCCACTATCATCCACTCATGTAGCCCTTGGTAGGTTACCCTGGGTCTGTACACTCTTCTCCGTCTCCTCACTGTGGGTTGGTCAGCAGCAGTCCCTTCCTCACTACCCTCAGCCTCTTCCACAAGTTGTATGATAGCTATTGCAGCCCCTAACATTTTGCTGTTGGGAGTGTTAAAAGTTCCCCGCTTGTTTACACTGGTGATGTAGGGTGTGGGAAAAACTGGAGGGGTAGGTGTTTACATAGTTTATAGTGGCGCTCTGGGCTGGTCTGGTCTGCTGCCTGTGTAATTGGCTGGTTCCAATATGTTTCACCTGGCAGCGAACCTAATACCCCTTGATTAACTTCCTACTGGTGCTTTCCCTTCCAGTTGCCCTTTTGATTCATCCTGGGGGCATGCCGTGCAATTGGTGTACTCCAATGTGCACACTGCTGCTATTTCCTGGGTTCACTTCCTTTATCTTCCTGCAGATCCTGTTGCGTGGCACACACCCCTGCTTACACTTTGTCATACATGTTGGGCAGGTTTAGACACACCCCTTGGGTTTGCTGTGCTAAGCTGGATGCAACCCTGAGCCACAGGGCTCCAATCCACTGATAGTATGTCTGACACTCCCACACCTGATGTCACCTACCTCTTAGTCAGCTATTCATACTCTTACATTGTTGGGACCTGCCTCATATGCTGGGGAAAATTGGGATTCACAATCCTTCCCCTCATTTGCATACATTCACCTGCTAATACATAGTTACATGTGTCACACTGTGCCTTCCCCTTAGCAACCACTACTCACTGGCCAGATGCTCTTTTGCCTGCCATTGACTTGCATGGCGGAATACTGATTTTAGTTAGACTGCTTTTTTAGGTTTATTTTCTTATTTCCCCACTGAACCAGTTTGCTTGTCGCTGCCCTATGCTTCAACGGCCGTGATCGGCGGACATACCATATAAGTTGTATTTTGTACATTTGGCATTGTTTGCAATGCCAATGGCCTTCTACTTGGCCATTGGCATGCTTCCTCAATGATATGCAGCCTTTATTTGGAACTATCATAACTCTGTTTTGGAGTTTGCAGTACCGTACTCAGTTACTAACCGAGTACATTTCTGCATATTACGCTAGTCCTGCACGCCCTGATTCCTGCTTCCTGGATGGCAGATTTACCTCACTTGCATGGTTTTCACCTGCAAATAGGGTGATTTACATACGGGGGCTGGGAACGTGCAGCACTAGTGCTACAGTGCTCGTGCATGTCAAACGTGCACGTACGTGGATCGCTCGGCCACCATACTGGCAAAATTTCCTCTTACACTAATCATGCACGCTGTGCAAGCTTTTGAGAATCTGGGTGTTTATCTAGAAAATCCTCCATCTTACCCATATGTAGCATCAGTAGACCTATCTTCCTTGATATATTTTACGTACTGCATTTCCCAATACCATTTTTACTATTCTATATTCAGTCACCCATGGCAATTTATCATTTTCCTATGTTTGTCTCCACAATTTCTGATCTTCTGTTTTCCAACAAACCTTATCAGACATTTTTAGGCACAGTTCATCCCTACCATTTTGGCTGTCCTGTATGTTCCTTATTAGAGCTTGACAGTACCTTCTAAGTATCACTGTAAACAGGTTATAATACTCCAATCTACCATAATGATAATATGTTATAGTATACTTGTGAACCCACAGGAGTTATACACCATTGCCATGATGTGGTGCCCTTCTATCTGAGCTTAATAAAGCAGCCATGGGATAAAGTTTCTGTAATCTATATGCCTTGTATTTTATTCCTGGAAGTGTATTGTGAAAGATGAAACCACCAAAACAAGCAAACCCCTCTTGGCATATTTTTGTCACCGATTTGTTTGACATCAGTAATAAGTAAACCAGATGAGAATGACATGGATGATTTCATAAAAAACCCATGCAAGTCTTGTTACATAATCATCAGAATGTATGGAGTTGGATGTCAGAGAAAATGGACTGTGGGAAGAAGAAGAGGAACGCACTTTTACAAATGGTCTTGATGTAGATCCTGTCATATTTACAGTGAATCATATAGTGCTAACAGAAAAAGATATCCTGACAGACCTAGTACAAAGCATATTTAGAGAGCTACTACAGGAAGGGATTTCCCAGAGTGTGAAAGTAAATTGTGAAGGCTGCAAAAATGGTTGTCCTTCACAGAGAAGGCACAGCTGAGTATCCGAGGAAGAGACAGTGTTGTAGGAAAAGTTTTTTTTTCCAGAGATCTGTGACTGTCTGTGAGATCACTGTATCAAAGTATTAGTTGAATCAACACATTGGAAACTTTGGTGTACTGCTGCATATCTTGACACAACTCAAGTAATTCAAATGATTACCATGCAGTGAAAAGGAGCTTAGCCAAATTAATGTACAGCAGAATTCAACCCAGCAAGTCACTATTGAAGAAGCTGTTTTATCAGGAAGATATAAAAATATAAAAAAAAAACAGTACATAAAGGAAGCTGTATACAGTATCATATATGGACGTAAATGATCACATCCCTCAACCTCTAAGTGCAATAAATCTGGACAAAGCCAAAAATAATGGGGGACAAATTTTATATATTGCTGTTACATAGTTGTTGCTAGAATAACAGATTTTGCACTTGCATGCATTTTCTGAAGGATCTGAAGTCTAAAACTGAAATGCAAGTCAATATTTAATGACTTCAGTTCTCAATGATTTGCCAGAAATCCACGCATTTTATGAGGGACAGACCAAAAATATGAGGCAAACATCTAGATATTTGAGAGGTATGTGATATCAGAATCTCCAGTAAGAAAAGCAGCTGTGCAATACAACAGTTAGAGTTTCCTACAGATAAAGCATCAAAGAGACATTGAAAAGCAGAAAATTGTTAACATTCTGCAGAAACTAAATGGAGTGCATATTCCTGGTTATACTTACAAACTCTGTGTAATACCATAAAAATCTAAACTTTAAACTATGGTAAGTGATATTTAAAAAGATGTACAATAGACAGATGTAATATGTTTGACTTTGTTTTTAAACAGCATTGTGTTAGAAAAATAATTGAAATAATCAGAATTTAAAAGGGTATGTGCTGGCAGCCTATGTAAACACTGATGATATCTGTTGTTCTAGTGTAAAGTGTAGAGTGCAAAAAGATGTTGAACATGTGCTTAACTTCGCAGCTAGTTTTATGGTTATGCAGCAATTCAAGGCAAGTCTATTTCTGCTCTAATATGTTTAAAAAAGAATGTGGTGTATTATTAAATACTTTATAATGATAATATTTTAACTTATATGTATAAAAACTCGGTCCCGTTCTATGATAAATTAAGTTATGTAAATTTGAAGAGAGACTTGCAACCTAGTTGAAGTACATGTGATCAAGTCATGATAGAGAATGTGGTGAAAAATAGCTATCAGCCACCCTCTGAATGTTTATCTGCTTAAATGTTGTACAGACTGCATGATGCTTTTAAAAAGAGGGGTGGAAATATTACTTGCCAGAATGTATCAGAATGGTTCATAGGTGTTTACTAGGCTAATGACCACAAGGGCCTTTTTTAACCTAGCCAAGCATCCCATATCACTGACACATACTGATACCCTTGATAAGTGTAAGCATGGGCCTGGGAGAAAAAACATTTACAGGTTACCTGTTTGCATCAGAGACATTGGTGCCAAACCAGGGATGAATTTCTGGTTTCCCATCCAATTGTCCAAGTTGCACTTGAACTGGATTAAGGAGGAACTCTGCTTCACATGGATGGGGAGCCTGTTCCATAGATGGGGTAATCCCTGGGATACATACGTGTCTCTCAAGCAGGTCCTATTTATATCACAGGTAAGGTTTAAGTCTTTATAATGGGTAATTCTGGTACTGTTTGCTTTGTGGATATGCAGGAAGTCCATCAAAATGGGGTCTGACAATGCCCTATATGCCAGGCATAGATCTCCATCTCAAAAGCCTGTGGGAGACAGAATAGAGGAATAGTGCCTTGAGGCGGTCTGCATAGGACATATTACTTATATTCTGTATTCTTTTAGTGAGGAACCTCTGTGGACATTCCAGTTGTTGGATATGCCTGGTTAGGTACATACCAAAGGGGGCATTGTACTCAATGATAGGTCTGATGAATGCTGAATACAGTGGAACAATGACTTCCTTGGACTTAGATGCCATACCTTTGTTTATAAGTTGCACAACATAGAATGATTTCCTCACCACTGTAGACACATGATGATCAAAGGCTAGATTACTATCCATGTGTGTCCCTAAGTGCCTGACTACTGGGTCAACTCTAATGGGGTGTGTTGCCAATATGATAGTTACAGAGATGGATGACTTCCCAAAGGATACTATTATGCATTTCTTGGCAATTAGTTTTAGTCCATGACTCTGACACCAGTTGCTTGTCTGTGTCAGCCCCTCCTAAAGAACATTTGTGTCAGTGTGAGATTCAATGACAGCTCCTAATTTGCAATCATCTGCAAATGTATCTTTATAACTTACTTACTCTCTGCAAGAACCAGTAGAGAAGCACTTTGTGTGACATAGACCCCCGCATTCAGCAAGCCCTGCACGGTGTGCAGGACTTGTGCAGGAGCTCCAACAGGCAATATGTCTGTTGTGTGATCCAGGAATAAGCTGTAGGGACATGCATGAGTGCTCCTGCACTAGTCCTGCATGGACTCAGCCCCTGTATGCAAATTACTCCATTTGCAGGAGAAATCCATGCAAATGAGGTGAATTTGCAATCCAATAAGCTGGAAGTCGGTCATGCAGGACTAGTGTAATCTGCAGAAATGTACTCCGCCAGTAATGGAGTACATTTCTGCAAATTACAAAACGGAGCCATGACAGCTTCAAATAAAGGGTGGATATTATGTAGAAAGCATGCCAGTGGCCAAATATAAGGCCATTGGCATGGAAAAAAGTTGCAAAAATAAAGAAAATCAACTTTTATTTATTTTTTTAGCTGATCTCGGCTGTTTAAGCATAGGGCAGTGACACTCAAATGGGATCGGGCAAAAAAATAAGAAAAAAAAAAAAAAACTAAAATAAGCATTCTAACCAAAATCAGTATTTTGCCATTATACTCAATGGCAGACAGAAGACAACATGGCCAGTGAATAGTGATTGCTAAGGGGGGAGGCTCAGTGTGGGACATGTAACTATACATCAGCAGGCAATCCTATGCAAATCCCAGATTTCCCCTGCATGCTAGTCAGCACCCAACAGTGTAAGAGCAGGAATAACTTGGTGCAAGCCTAGGAGTTAGCTGACATCATAGGGTGTGTGTGTCAGGCATACTGTAAGCGGATTGGAGCCCTGTGGCTCGGGTTTGCCCTTAGCTTAGTAGAGCTAAGCAAGGGGGTGTGTCTGAGGCTGCCTAGCACACTTTACATTGCCTAAGTGGGTGTGCACGCTGTGCACCCGGTTGTAAAGGAAAAAAAAAGTAAACCAGGAAATAGCAGCTCTGTGCACATTTGAGCACTGTGTTTGCGCGGCATGCCCCCGGGCTTAAACAGGAAGGCAATGGGAAGGGAAAGCAGCAGTAGAGAGGTAATCTAAAAGAACTAGCATAGCTGGCAGGTGAAATGTATCAGAATCAGTCAATTACAAAGGCAGCAGACCAGCCCAGAACACTGCTATAAACTATGCAAACACATCTCCCTCTGGTTTTTCCCACATACTCTATACCACCGGTGTATACAAGCGGGGAACTTTTAACAAACAAAAACAACAAAATGATAGGGGCTGCAATAGTTATCATACAACAACATGTGAAAGAGGCTGAGGGTGGTAAGGATGTGAATGCTCTCAACCAACCTACAGTGAGAAGACATAGAAGAGTATACAGACCCAGGGTAACCTACCAGGGGCTGCATGAGCTGGAGATAGTGGAATGCCATAGGGTGGACAGGGACCTCCTACAGCAAATTGTTGAGCTGTGCCGGCCACACCTCACACACAGAACCAACAGAGGGGAACCCATCTCAGTGGATACCAAGGTATATGTAGGCCTAAGAATACTAGCCACAGGTAACTTCCAAAGGCCAACTGGGGATATCATGAGGATCTCACAGTCATCAGCATCCATGGTACTCCACCAGTTCCTGGATGCCATGTCAGCACATGCCAGTGAGCATGTATATTTCCCCAACACCCGTGAGGCGTTGGCCAGCAATATGCGTCTCTTCCACCAAATAGCAGAATACCCTGAGGTAGTGGGTGCTATAGACTGCACACACATATGCATCAATGCACCACCCGGTGAGCGGGGTAGTGTCTACATCAACCGCAAGGGCTTCCCCTCCATCAACTGCTAGGTCATGGTTGATGCCCAGGGCATAATAATGAATGTGTGTGCTGTCTGCCCTGGAAGCTATCACAATTCCCACATCTGGCATCTGATGCAGCTGTACCAGAGATTTGCCAATGGGGACATCCCTTATGGTCACCTAGTGGGGGAATGCTGGTTACACACTGGAGCCGTGGCTGATGACACCCATCAGAAATGTACACACACCCAAACAAGAGTTCCATAATGAGGCACATGCACAGACCAGAATTATAATAGTGCGTGTGTTTGGGATGCTCAAGTCATGGTTCAAGTGCCTGGACACATCCAGTGGAGCCTTGCAGTACTCACCAGCTACATGTACTCAAATTGTCATCATATGTGCCATGCTACACAATATGATCCTGTGGAAACGGCTGCAGCAGGAGCAGCACAGGGCAGGGACGCACCCCCCCCCATTGCTAAGGCCTGCACAGGCACAGAGTGACTCAAAGGAGGAACAACCTGAGCCTGCCCCAGTAGGCAGAAGAAGGCATGCCCAGTATGCCCTGGCCTTGGCAAAGAGGCAACACATAGCACAAACACTGACACAGGAGGGACCCAGGGAATTACACCTCTCTCTGACTCACGCGTACAGTAAAAGGGATGCCACACATGACACTACCTGTGCTCAAACAAGTGTAGGGAGTGTACTATGTGCATCTGATATAGGCAGCCCTCCAGCACCACCCTCAATACTGGCACACCCGCAAGGTAAGTCACTCAACTTACCAATTGCCGACTGTAGTAGTATGTGTTGTTACCTGTATCTATGGTATGGATGTGAGCATGCAAAGGAATTGGGTGGCTGAATAGGATGCCAGCAGATAATAGATATCTATAGTGGCAGCATGAGATCTGTAACAAATACTGGTGTTACCATAGTATCCAGTACTACACATGGTGACAAAACCCACTGCAGGAAATGTGCTGGGCCACATGTGTGTCCATATGACACACACATGCCAGTCGGGGAGGTTCACATACCCAACAACAGTCACAGCCAGCAGGGCAGGTGTAGACAAACACACACAAAGGCTTTGTTAAGGCCTCTGAATGATGCTTATGTGTAACCTCCTCCCCCAGGCCTACACAGACAAACTACATCAGTTCAGGCAGTGGGATGTTAGTTCTGAAGGGTAGGAAGTCAGAAACTAATATGCAGGTCAATCAAACGTAAAACCTGTAGTACACTGATATACCACTAGTCAGCATGATAGGTTAGAAAACAAAATGAAATGGAGTACCTGACATACCAGTACAGTCATAGCAAATGTGTACAAGTGCCAGTTGTTCACCCACTAATCCTGTGTAGCAATGTACAAACAGTCAGGTGTGCCCCCCCCATATCCCATGTAGACATGTAGTAACAGTCAGGTGTGCCCCCCCCAATCCTATGTAGAAATGTAGTAACAGTCAGGTGTGCCCCCCCCCAATCCTATGTATAAATGTAGAAACAGTCAGGTGTGCCCAGTCCCCCAATCCTATGTAGAAACATAGAAACAGCCTGGCGTGCCCCCCCAATCCTGTGTATAAATGTAGAAACAGTCAGGTGTGCCCCCTCCCCCAATCCTGTGTAGAAATGTAGAAACAGTCAGGTGTGCCCCCCAATCCTGTGTATAAATGTAGAAACAGTCAGGTGTGCCCCCCATATCTTATGTAGACATGTAGCAACAGTCAAGTGTGCCTCCCAATCCTATGTAGAAATGTAATAACAGTCAGGTGTGGCCCACCCAATCCTGTGTAGGAATGTAGAAACAGTCAGGTGTGCCCCCCCCCCAAATCCTATGTAGAAATGTAGAAACAGTCAGGTGGGATCCCCCAATCCTGAGTATAAATTTAGAAACAGTCAGGTGTGCCCCTCCCCCAATCCTATGTAGAAATGTAGTAACAATCTGGTGTGCCCCCCAATCCAATGTAGACATGTAGTAACATGTATGTGTAGGTATAATACCAGTGGAGCACAGATGACCAGAGGTGGCCAAGGTAGCAGGATAGATTGTAGGATTTGTACAATATGCAGGTATATGTGTGTTAGGTTTGTGTGTGTTACATATTGTGTGAGAGTGGTCAGTATGTATGCATGTTGAGGTTTGACCTGGTGGCCATTGCCCACTACTGCCGATGACAGGGCCAAGTCCTCACAACTGCAGTTCCAAAGTCAATTCCCTCCAGTATAACACATGCTAGCAGTAAGCCATTGTAAATGTATGGTGGTAATATGTGTCACCATCTGAAAGAGTGACATAGCATGTCTGTTGGGCTAGATATACAAGCAGTACACATGGGGAAAGTACCCCAGACATACAGTATATAATGTGTAACTGTGAAATGGACACACCCTTGGAATTGTATATAGAGGTATGCATCACATTATCTTGGCCTGTAGTAGGGAATACCGGTGTTGTCTGCCCGAACACTTGCAGATCACAAAGGTCATAGGACTGATGTATTGGGAAACGGCTGATGTACCTGCACATGCCAGCATAACTGGAATGCCCCATGCATATCTGTGAGTCAGATGCAAGTAGTGTTCATAGCACACATGCACCCAGCTCACCCAAACACCATCCAAATGTACCTCTCTGGTCGTATCCCTGCTGTTAGGAATGGGTACAATATGACCCCCATCTGTATATGGCAATAGTGAAAGAATGCAGCATGCAGTGCAGGTGTCCCATGCAGGTGTGTCCTTAGCTGCAGGTAGCACCCTGACAGCATCCACACCACCTGATCAATACTGATAGAAAGTATTGGCATGAACACCTAGCACACCTACCTTGTCACCACAGGGGAATATACTGTATAGTGGTCTGGGACTGTAGGACTGACAGAATGCAAAGGCCTGCCACAGCTGGCCCACATCACCACCAAATAGCCTGCAGGCCAATGCCAAAGGCCTGTGTCTCACACGTACTGCCAATGCATGTTATGTCATAGACACCCAAATAGCATAACACACTCCACATAAGCCATATGCAAGGCCATGAGGACAAACCACAGTAACATGTCCACCATGTCCCACTGCATGAACTGTGGACCAACACCAAAACACAGCTGTGATGAGGTGATAACCTTAGGGAGAGTATCAGAGAATGTATGCATAATGTATGGAAGAGGATAGAATAATATGGGGAGGTGGGAGCATGGGCAGCATGGAATGTGCAGGGTCTAGCACACAGCTGTGTGCACACACTATCCATGGCTGCAAACACATAAATGGGTGGCTACAAACCTGCCCGTATACCACAATAGGGGTAATGTCTTGACTTACGACCCCTGCCTCTGGGTAACCTGTGCGAATCTGTACAGCTGTGAGGTATTGTCACAGCAAGATAAGGCCATACTGTTATGTCGATGGATGTACAAGTATGGGATCCTCTGCCAGCACTGTACCAAGGTGCTGAACTGGATACACAGACCCAGCAGCAAGTGTCTGCAGTTCCCCTCCAGAATGGCATAACTGTCCATGAATATGTAGGCGTTTGGCCACAATAGCGGACACAGCTGCATTCACCCTTGTTCCCCAGGACATCACTGTGAGCAAGAATGCCCACCTGACAGTACTTAAGGACATAAAACATCACAGTGTATAACAGTACACATGTCTGAATATCTCTGCTAACACCAGTACCATGTAGCAGAAACAGCATAGACACAATCACCTACAGTACACACTATCCCTTGCACAGTTTGACTCCATATTGCAGAAACAGTTTGCTACCTGTAGGTGTACAACACAAATGTCTGCACTGGAGCACAAACTACCTGGAATGGATCCACACATTCAATAAAGAAGGGCATACTGGGCATGCTCACACACTTAGAGAAATGAAGGCAATGTCAGACAACAACATACTGAAAGATCATACTGGGCATGCTCATACACTTAAACAAATGAAGCCCATGTCTGCAAACAACAGTGGTCCATACATATCTGGCAGTTGCAGATGTTAGTACATACACTCCTCAGTATGCACCAGTCATGCTTTGCACAGACATTGGATAGGAATACAGACATATATCCAAGGACCACACACTATAATATGCCAAATGTAGACATACATAGTATGTGTGGAAGAGAGTGACTGTGGCAAAGAGCCAACCAACATGAGGCCTGTCCCACCCAGCACCCAGCCAAATGGCTACAACCACATAATGTGTAAATGTCACTCACTATAGAAATTAGCCACTGGTATCCATCAGCATTACAGACTATGTGGTGCAAGTGCTAGCTGTGCAACATGACTGTACAAGGCAGTAGTCATCTAGCAGCTGTATACATGTACATGCATAATATAACCCTGCATGTGCCTGCATGTGGTGTGTCAACCTCTAGATGACTGGGTTATGGCCCATGCACACACACACTGTCCTCCCCATAGCCCTACTATGACAAGCCTGCTGATGTCATCCACTTTGAAACACACCTTTGAGAATGGAGTAGCCCAGTAATCTCTGTGACGTGTCATAAAACTACATAATGCTGTAGGATGGTAAACTAGTTAGGTAGGAGTTCTAATCCCAGACATGGCAACTGTGTGTATTTGTGTCTCTCTCTGTGTAGGGAGCAATGCCTTTTTAGGCTAGTCACACTCACTACAATTCAAATTCCCTACTTTGGCAAATCTGCTGATGTCATTCACTGTGATATACACCTTTGGGAAAGGTGTATCCCAGTAATCTCCATGGTGCATTCTATAACTGCGTAATGCTGTAGTGTGATAAACTAGTGAGGTAGTAGTTCTAATCCCAGACATGGCAATTGTTTGTGTGTATATCTCTGTCTGTGTGAGGAGCAATGTTTTTATGCTAGTTACACTCACTACAATTCAAATGCCCTACTTTGGCAAGGCTGCTGATGTCATTCACTGTGATATGCACCTTTGGGAAATGTATAGCCCAGTAATCTCCATGGCGCATCCTATAACTGCATAATGCTGTTGTGTGATAAACTAGTTAGGTAAGAGTTCTAATCCCAGACATGGCAACTGTGTGTGTGTGTCTGTGTAGGGAGCAATGCTTTTTTAGGCTAGTCACACTCACTACAGCTCAAATGCCATACTTTGGGAAAACTACTGATGTCATTCACTGTGATATACACCTTTGGGAAAAATGCAGCCCGGTGATCTCCATGATGCATCCTATAACTGTGTAATGCTGTAGTGTGATAAACTAGTTAGGTAGGAGTTCTAATCCCCGACATGGTAACTGTGTGTGTGTGTGTGTGTGTGTGTGTGTGTGTGTGTGTGTGTGTGTGTGTGTGTGTGTGTGTGTGTCCTTGTCTGTGTAGGGAGCAATGCTTTTTAGACTAGTCATGCTCACTACAATTCAAATGCCCTACTTTGACAAGGCTGCTGATGTAATTCACTGTGAAATACACCTTTGGGAAAAGTGTCGCCCACTAATCTCAGTGGCGTGTCCTATAACTGTGTAATGCTGTAGTGTGATAAACTAGTTACATAGGAGGTCTAATCTCAGACGGGCAACTGTGTGTGTGTGTGTGTGTGTGTGTGTGTGTGTGTGTGTGTGTGTGTGCCCCTGTCTGTTTAGGGAGCAATGCTTTTTAAGCTAGTCACACATGCTACAATTCAAATGCCCCACTTTGGCAAGGGTGCTGCTGTCATTCACTGTGAAATACATCTTTGGCAAAGGTGTATCCCAGTAATCTCTGTGGTGCATTCTATAACAGCATAATACCATAGTGTGATGTCATACATTGGTAGGGGTACTAATCCCGCACATGGCAAGTGTGGGTGTTTGTATGCGTGTTTCTTTGTTTGTGTAGGGAGCAATGCATTTTAGGCTAGTCACACTCACTACAGATAAAATGCCCTACTTTGGCAAGGCTGCTGATGTCATTCACTGTGAAATACACCTTTGGGAAAGGTATAGCCCAGTAATCTCAGTGGTGCATCCCATAACAGCATAATGCTGTAATGTGATATAGTACTTTTGTAGGGGTTCTAGTCCAACACATGGCAAGTGTGGATGTTTGTGTGTGTTTCTTTGTGTAGGGAGCAATGCATTTTAGGCTAGTCACACTCACTACAGATCAAATGCCCTACTTTGGCAAGCCTGTTGATGTAATTCACTGTGAAATACACCTTTGGTAAAAGAGTAATCTAGTAATCTCTGTGGTGCTTTCTGTAACTGCGTAATGCTGTAGTGTAATAAACTAGTTAGGTAGGAGTTCTAATCCCAGACATGGCAGGTGTGTGTGTGTGTGTGTGTGTGTGTGTGTGTGTGTGTGTGTGTGTGTGTGTGTGTGTGTGTGTGTGTGTGTGCATGTTTGTGTGTTATTTGTATCCTGTGTGGAGGTGGCTGTGAGTATGTAACAACTGGACTTATTGTGGAGTAGGTTTTGCAAATTTCTTATATGGTGGCCCTATTATATGTCACAATGTCCACCTTACAAGGATAACAGATGTGAACTAGCTGAGAGGCTCGGGTGGCTATCCATACCCCTACATGTGACATCAAGGCTTAACGAACAAAGCTAGAAACCCATGTATTACACAGAGAACATTGTAAACCCATGTCTCATACACAAACACACTTGCCTAGGCAACAACTGCTATGTTGGTAGTACCCTGCATATTGCCCACAGATAGTAACCATGGTGTGATTGTAATGGATGGCAGAGGGCATGGCACCCTGTCCATCAGTAAAATATGCACATATATCCAGACAGTGTGCCATCACTATGCTCCCCCCTGGACACCTGCAACACCTGTGGTGCCATCAAATGTGGCCCACAAAGGACATACCATGCCTTATACACATGCCCTGTATGGACAGATGCCACTGACACCAGAGAATACCTGTATCATGCTATCAATGTAGGTGCAGGGTCAACCTGCTGTCCATTACCTGTTCCCAGCACATGAGGCAAGGACAGGCACATCTGATTATAACAATCTGTGTACACAACATGGGCCAGACACCCCAGGTACAGTTCCACATGTCTCTGTACATGCATGTACAACGTGCACATCCCAGACAGCGTCCATGTCATGGACTAAAGAACACATACGTGGCAAGCATTAAACAGCAATGGCCACACACAATAGCTACCAAGGTGACTGGATGGTGAATACAATACCCATCTGTGTGGGCCAATCCAGACACTACACCCCTGAGCCACACTGCAGGCCATTGTCATGTGGCCTGATTCCAAGGTATACCATTCATCTAACCTTTTATAGCCATCTGTCACAGTCAACCACTATGCACCCATGAAGCAATGCATGCATGCATGTCAGTACTGGCACCCTGTGTCTGTGTGTGTGGTGTATGATGCTTTTCACCACAATCACACTCACTACAAGCCCCACTGGCATACTGAAGCATGCTGTCTGATGTCAGACACCTCCACATACCCTTTGCCCATATCACCTTCGGATAACACCTGTGGTGCATGTGGTACCTGCACAGTACTGTATTGTGGCAAACTAACTAGTCAGGAAGTGTTTTCCTGACCCTGCCAAGTGTGTCAATGTGTGTGAGTCCCTGAGAAAGTGTGGCTGTGTTGTCACTGAAACCTGTTCATGAAGACAGGCAGATGTACTACATCTACCATTTCGCTACCATATCACTGTTGCAGCTGTCACTCACCATCACATATACGTTTGGAGAGCTCCTCAACTTGTAAGCTATGTGGCGCATCCAAAAACTGCATAGACATATGATAGCAATACATAGTCAGTCAGGGGTTTAATACCCTGTACTTGTAGGTGTGTGACACAAACATGCTTAGGTTCTACTCTCCCACCCCATCCCTGACTTATTCTTGCCTCTGTCTGCCTCTCTCACTCCCTCTCTGGTGGATGTGGAGAACTACACCTGCTTTGCATAGGCAGCAGCATGTGTTTTATAAGCAATGCTCATGATCAGCTGATGGCCTCTGCATGAATTGCAGACCTTCTCTAGCTGATTGCATGTGGAACAGCTGTGGTAACAGTCCCATAGCCAATTGCATGGAAACACACTCCAATATCTAGGAACATCATGTTGGTGTTTGTTTTTTTCATTCACTGTGAGCAGGACCTAGATCTGGTGTTTGGCAAACAGCATCACAGATGGATTGGGGATTTACCTCTAACAACATACACTGTGGAAACAGGCCAACACATAGGAGAGGGATGTGCCTGACATGACTGCAGAATGTAAGTGTTATTATTCTACATTTGGAGTAATGTTGGTTTAGCAGGGTGTGTGTGGATATGGCTGGTCTACATGTTTTAATATCTGTCATGACAGTACTATGCTTCTGAGGAAACTCCCATTTGTAGGGTCATCTGCAGACTGGGCAGTGTGTGGTGTCTTTTGTTTCTTGTGTTACACACAGAGCACCTATCTGTGAACTGCAGAAGCATAGTGTGAGGAATGCAGTCAGTACATGGTGACAGCCATGAGAGTTACTAGCTTCATATCCCTCATAGGACATATGTCACAACAAACCCTGTTACAACAGTAAATGTATGAGGTTATCACAGCAGCATGTCAATATTCACCCTGTGTTTGTGCCTCCAGCCACAACTCTGTCAACCTTTGTACATATGTCATGCAGTAAGAGGTGCATATGTTCTGTACACCATAATTTATTAACATCATATCTGATAAGCCAGTGAGATATCAGACTGCTACACATGTTATGTATAGTAGGGGTTATATTTGAGGACATAACCTGGGCATTCTGTGATTGTGTGTACAGTACTGAGGTCTGTGTACATATGATGATTGTCGACAGTGTGTGTATTGTGAATATGTACCTTGGCCTGTGTACAGACTGTGGTAGATGTCATTGTTCTTGGTCCTGCTCTATCTGATGTTACATGCTGCTCCACTGTATGTTACCCTATCGGCTTACATGTTTGGAAGGCCAAACACACCCATGTCCCATACCACAGACAGGCATTGGATCACACTGTGTAGTGGCTCAGTATATGTAGGGTTAGTGTGTGAGTGGCACATATGAGGATGGTGTTGATCAGATAGTCGATATACTGTAATATCACGCTAGCTTACTATATGTGGCTGTGGCTGTGTTCACGTTGGTTGCGGCTATGCACTTTGACACAGGTGTCTGTTACTCTGTGCTGTGACATGCCTGTAGAGCCTGCTATATATGCAGGTACATGTGTATTCCCCCATAAGAAATGTAGGCCAGTGTTGTGGCAGTCTGCCTGTAGCCGCACAGTGATTTGTTACATGCCTAGTAGCTTAGTGTACTTACCCAGTGTGATGTTATGTCCAGATACTTGCCAGATGTACTACTGCTAGGCCACCATAACAGTCATGTATGTCAGACAAAGCAGTGGGATGCTGTACAGATGTATGTCACTAACTAGTGGGCAGTATGTGGCCATGGCACCTCTGTACCAGTGGTTTTCATGTGTCAGGACAGACAGGGGTGTGTGAATGCATAACCTATGGGGGCAAGTGTGTACCAGTGTTCACGTGATATACCCATATACATGGCTGTTAACATCCACATTGTCAGGCTTTGTTCACATGTCTTGCACTAAGGGGTTCTGTGTATACTTCCGGACTGACCAGAATGTGTCAGACTGTCCACATTTATTGGCCATATCTCTGCTGTAGTCCACAGGATCATTACTATGCTAGCAGTGGTACTGTACTATGATGTCCAGTGGTGCACATGTTAAAGGCAGATGTGATCTCCCACACACAGTATGTCTGTGAAGACAACCCCTATTACAGTAGCGATAGTCTACATATATACCTGAAATACATACCTGACCTCCCCTTGCACTAAGAAGTTGGGACTATTGGGGCTGAGGTAAGGCACCACTCCATGTTCAGGACATATGGTGAACATATATGTATATAAAAATATCCATATATCTATATAGATATGTACACATATACATATCAACATACATAGCAATATATGTCTGCACATATACAGATAGTGATACATATGCACATATACTTATGGATATCTACATATATATTGACAGTACTAGGTATGTCGAAATAGATATGTATGCACATATAGATATAGATATCTACATATATAGCTACATAAATAGGCATATCTGTACACATAGGATGTGCATACATATATAGCTGTATATAAATAAATATATATATATATATATATATATATATATATATATATATATATATATATATATATATGTACATACGGAGATATATATACATATGTACATACCAAGAGATGTGCACATGGCCCTATATATGTTGCACTATACAGATGTGTATACAGACATATGTATGAATATACATGTGTATGTACATGTATACATATATCAAGCTATTATATGTATATATCCATATTCATGTCATGTGTAAACCTCACGGTTGTGTATACCCTCCCAGATGTATCTCACTGTATGTATCTGCTATGTGTACATTATGGTAAAATGACATGTGATGCAACAGTCATATTAATAACAAGTACTACACAGTTGTGGAAGTAAAGGCAATTGTTCAATACTAATCAATATATGTATTGACAGATATATTGGAAAAACAACAGCTGTCTTCACAGCGGTCATGGTGTAGTGGTTAAGTGTTGTGACTATAGTGTACAGGATCCTGGGTTCAAGACCTGCAAGGGCTGTTCATTTTTTTGCAGGGCAGACCATGGGCTGTTGGATACAGAGTGGTTAAGGCAGTTTTGAGCAGCTTTAAGTGGGTTTGCATGGGTTTGGGTGAAGCTAAGCAGTGCTAAGCTATGGGTAAATGTATGGGCACTTACACAGTGTAGGCTTTGCTTACCAGTGCGCAAATCAGCGTAGCTGTTATATTGCAGTAATGTTGATACCTGCTAAGCATGGCTTAGCCCTAGTAACCAGTTCACACCACCTGGTCTGGTAACATAGCAGGGTAATGACATCTGTAATAAGTGTATGTAATGACATGTACAATACATGTGCCTATGTGCTGTCATTACAGTAGCAAGGAGTGTGAGTGTCATATGTGGGACACAGATGTATATGAGACCTGTACAGCACTGTTTCCCATGTGAATGTGTTACATACATGGGTAGTAGCCCAGGGTACGTGCTGTCACATTGGCATGGAGTGTATCATGGAGGTACTACTGTTGACAGTGCTTACCCAGGCAAGAGTAGAGTGCTAAATGTAGTACTGACAACAGGTACACTTGCAAGCATAGTTGGACTCTCAGGCCTCCCTGTTGTATCCCTGGTGTGTGAGCTGTGTCATAGTATATAACCCCTACTGGGTAATGATCTGGCATGTGGAATGTAACTGTAGACTACCGTCTGTGCAGCACATGTTAGTGGGGGCTTCTGACATGTAGTTATGGCATACATATTGTCAAATGTCTGTCTGTCAACACATTCATCCTACTGCATAGCTACTTGCCAAGCCAATGACTGTTAGTCTCTGTACAGATGTGCAGATGGCAGCTATCCAGCTGGATATGTACAGGCAACCTAACCTTGATTGACACTGACATGTCTGCCTAGCTGTGTAAGAACTGGCACATATAGAAGATAACACCCTGTATGCACCACATGCCATGGTTACCTCCACTACACTACCACAGTCAACAAAACATGCTTGGGTACAGTTCTCCATCACAGACACTAACCATGTGTTGTCATGCATGATGCATACATGTCAACTTGATCACCTCAGTGGCCATGTGCAGGAGGCACCTGGAGGATTGGCTGATGCATGTCACTCTCACCCTGAGGGTCACCACAGTAATGTCTGTCAATAGATTGCCTGCTGCCACATGGCAGGTGGCAGGATACCACTGTACACACAACCCCTACACAACCGATCTCTCCTTGGACAATAGCTAGGTACACAGCTATGACCACCTGCAGCGATGCACCCCAGTACTGACACATGTGTACATGTGCATGTCTGAGTATAGCAGTGTCTGTGTGTTAACACACCTGTACTTGGGAATTCCATGAGGGCCTACACAACCACCACAACACCCATTGCTGTAGTCAGTTGTGGCTGCTGCTGTATGGGACATTACATGTACCCTGTTAATCTCCTCTCCATACCGGCTACAAGAGCCTTGCAGTCCCAGCACAACAGTGTTGTACAAATGGGTTGATAGGTATGGGATACCCATTGTGTTCTGGCAAGTGTTTGTATATGTACATGTCCATTTATCTGTAGGGTACAGCATTCCGAGGCCTCATACCCCTATTACAAAACCCATTGCCAGACAGTGGTACAGATAGTGTTGTTGGTACCCATAGGTGAGGCATAACAACGCAACACCCTACTATGCATGTGGCATGTGCATTAGATGCATATCCCTGTAGTACCACTGTTGGGATATACAATATAGTCATGGCCAATGTGTGATGGTGGGTATGTCAGAGTGTCATCATGGGTTTCAGGGAGTACAATATCCACTGGGGGATGTGGGTGCTGTGTACACTGTCATTACACCAAGGTGCACCTGGTATATGTCCTACATACCATGTTATGGTTATCACTGTCACCATCAACCATACAGGTAACTGATACCACAATCTAGGCCAGTTATGCAGGTGCTATGTACAGCCTACCTGTAACACATTGGACACATGGTTAAGTTAGTTAGCAGCGATAGGCCCAGGTCTCACGGATATATGTCTGCCTGTTATGTGTCTGTTAATGTGTATATGAAGGTATGTCACACTATGTATCATCTATATATACCCATTACATCCCCCATTAGCATACTGTACATGTCTGGGAATGTTCTGCATGTAACATGTAACCTTGAACACATCTCACCCTAAATGCTTTGTGGTGTGTGCAATGAAAGCCACACACTTCATTATCACTACATACCTAGATAGGGATCTAGTCCCAGTGTTGTCAAGTATGAGTGTGCATGTATGTGGATGGGTCTACATCAGGTTGCAGATTATACACATTGCAGTGGGTCACGTGTCCATGTGGCACAGGCAATAACTGTTATACAAACCTATGACATGTTCAACTTTACCCCAGATATGTCACAGCCATGGTGTCACCACAGTGCCATACCCTGTTGTGGAATATGACTGCAGACCATGCTCGTGCTGACACATGTACACCTACAACACAAATGGATAACATTATAGAGACCACAATTAACCAGCGTTACTAACAGCTATAATGCATCATTGCTGGATGGCTACACTACCTGACATATATGCATTACTCTTTACTCCTTACAACATGTTACACTGCAGTACTGTGGTACACTGTAGTACAGACACCATGTGCATCAGAACCACATTAGCCTGTCCCTGCATCGATGGTATGGATAACAGGGATGTAGCACAGGTATCATCATATGCACAGGGTGTGTTGTTGGTTTGCCAGAGACCGAGGGTGGGCTATACATTTGACACCATGTGTTTGGGTGAGGGGTGTAATGAGGTAAACTGGGTGTGGTGATGTGGTGTGTGTAGGTATGGGGTTGTCCTAGGTGTATTTGTATAGAGTGTGTGTATGCATGCACACAGTTCTGCCATGCGGCTGCCTTACACAGGTGTTTATGGACAGCTGCAGACCATACCTGGTGGGGTGTGCAGTTCATTGCCTCCAGCCATGGACATGTGGACTGTGCTTGCCAGGGGTTCCATGAGCACGTCTAGGTATAGACCTTGATGTGCTACTCTCACCTGACAATGACAAATATCCGCTGGAACCAGTTCCCTCCAGGGACTGGCCAGGACCATGTGCTCGTGGCCTGTTGTGGTATGGTGTGGACAGCACCCCCCCGCAGTGCCGGGGCTGGTACTGCCACTACGGGAGCCCTTAGGTGTCCTAGCATGTCCACGTTGACTGCCAGCTGTTGGCATTGCTGGCCTACATCCAAGCGTCTGCCGCCGCACTCCCACCACACATTCAAGCATGGACAGACCACGATCGATGAGGGCCATCATTTCACCAGGCCGTCTATCCATGAACTCAGTTAATGCATGGATGGCACCAGCCAGTCCACAGGAGTTGTCACTTGCAGATGTGAGAGCAGCCCTCTGCAGCCTCAGGCCCTGTCTGGTGTAACATTCATTGCATGTCTTCGCCACCATGACAGCCGGAAACATGCACCTGCTGGTACCAGCTGTGTCATGTCTGCCAGGGGCATGATAACCAGCGGCCCTACCACAAGCACCCTGGGACATCTGCCTATGTGGTGCCCTGCCAGACATCTAGCTATGCCTGCTGTGACCAGACACAGTAGGCATAGTTACCACACTTTCCTGTGCACTGCCACCAAATGCCAGCTGTCCCACCTCTGTGGCCACTGGTGATGGGGTATGTATAGGCACTGAAACTGTGTGTGGGGTTGGGGTGGCTAAAAGGGGGATGTCAAATTGCACTGCTTCAGCCCCTGGCAACCCCACCTGTGCCTCAACAGTACTATCATCATCTTTGGTGTCTGTATGGACACCAACATCAGATTGCATATAGGAGGGACCCTGACCCACCTCGCCACCTGTGGGGGAAAACAATAAATGCACTTTAAGACCTGTACAGCATTGCATAACAGTACACACACACACACACACACACACACACACACACACACACACACACACACACACACACACACACACACACACACGCACACACACACACACACACACACACACACCACCATAATACCTACCTGTCCATGACTTTACAGACAGTCCCACATATATTTCCATGCATTCCCCATCCTGCATTACACTTGGTAACATGCACTCATTGATACCACTCATTAGGATATCAGTCCTCTAAATACCTAGACAAGTGATCACAACACAAGACCTTTTACTACATTACTTGCCTGACCTGTGTGCAGTGGTTTTAGATGGCCTCATTGCTGTCACTCAGTGTTCACCCTGTGTATGTCCGGACATCATTAGCATGGCCCCTATATGTGTGGGCTACTATGTTTACTCCATAATATCATGCACTGGAGTGTCATGTGTAAGTATTGCTCAGTACATGACAGATATGCTGCTCAATCAGCATATCATGTGACAACTGTAATATATATATATAGACTCCCTGGTGTTGACTAGTAATTCCCAATGCATCTGTAGTGCTGCATATGTGGGTTGTCGGTCACCTCTCTGCTGAATGTGATATTAAGGGTAGACCTGGTGTCTACCTTCCTGCTCAATGCCTGTTCCATGCTACAGACCTTATTATACTATCAGCTGTCCTGTGATTACATACATGACAAGTATTCCTGGTGTGTAATGTGACAGTTCATGTCCATGTACTGCATGATCCCAAAGGGAGGTACTGCTGTATGAACAACCCCACAATCACACATGTGCATACATGGCCACCTACACAAACACACTCATCCTACTTGCATCAACCTCCCTCCAGTTCATCAGAGTGACCCTACAAACAAACTAACTACCCATCAGGATGCACACACACACACACACACACACACACACACACACACACACACACACACACACACACACACACACACACACACACGCGTGAGGTTGCACAATAATAGTACACACAGTCCTCCTATTACTCATCTGTCAACATGCATAACATATGCTACACAACAGCATGCAGTGCAGCTATAGTCAATCCATGCTAGCAACAGTATGCATATGTGTGATGCATGTGCTGTGTCACTAGGTGATGCCCCTTCCCCTGGATACCACTGCACCCATGTACACAGTATTGCTGTGCACCTGTTCTGCACCCTGCCATGTACTGTGCACCACACCTCACAGGTGTACAACCCATTGCTGAATGCATAGTACTGTGTCAGTTATGTCAGCTTTAATGCTCACAGCCCCTATGTCTTTCAGCGACACATACCTGAGATGATATGTGGACAGATGTCATTTGTGAATGCCTGATGTCTGATTTGCAGCTCTCAACAACAGTAGACCATGTATGACCAATCCAATACTATTACATTGACAACCATCAGAGCATACCGTGGCTATGGGGGTGTACACATCCTTACTGATATGACGCACCCTTCCTTGATCTGCCATGTGGTCCCATGGCAGATCAAGAAAGGGTGCGTCATATCAATAAGGGTGTACATACCCTTATTGATATGACGCACCCTTCCTTGATCTGCCATGGGACCACATCACAGCATATCTTAGCAGTACATGAGCCCGATATGTGACATATGTCCTGTACTTTCACATGCAGTGTCTACAGAATGTGTTAGGTGTGCAGATGCTGACCATGATGCATACACTCCGTGTGGGCATATGTGTGCACAGCCTTATCATGGCAGATTGTTGCACCTATTGTTCTGTGTACTACAGCAGCCACTACTCCTGGCAGGGGTATACTAGCGTGGGCCATCTGCATTTACCAGTGTATGTTCAGTCTGTCCTACATATGTCCCCTAATCTGCATGATTGCAAGGTCTACTCATATGCACATCCCTTGGTGTTCATACACTGCCATCACTATTGCTGTGGGGGTAGGGTTACATCTGTCACAGTTCCTGAACCTGACTATGTGCAGATACAGCCATTCTTAGCATCCTTAGGATCCCTGCTGCAAAGCACTGGTGTGTCATGCTGACACCCCCTACCTTCAGCCTTTTTGCAGATGCTTGACAAGTAAGGTCTACACATGTGTGTCACTTTGCAGTGTCCCATACACTGAACACCACATGTTACAGCCTAGCCCCAGCTGATAATGTGGACCATAGTAATACCTTATGCCATAGTGTAACTCTGCAACAGTTGCCATTGTCCTACAGGTATATACACTGGTGTTGCACTGTATATGGGTGTTGTTCCAAACATGTCCCTACTGTAGACCATGTCTCCCACCATTATGTTACTCCCTGTGGACACATTCTGCAATGACAAGATGATAGTTATCTTGCAGGTGTCTGACATACCCTTCCAATACCCCATCATGGTCACCACTGTGATGCCATGCATTTAACAGCAACAATACATGCACATGTACTGCATGCATTCTGGGTAGGTGTGTAAGATGTGTGCATGGAATATACCATAGCCATTACATGCCCAGTGTATTGGCAAGCATCTACATAAACCATACTCATCAGCTAGAGGCTGCTGCCTTGGTGGTATACCAGAGGGACCTACATAAGAGGGTGAGAGATGCAAAGTTATTGGCCACACCTGTGGCATTTCTACAGGGTGGGTGCAGCATTACAATACATCGACAGTACATGTCCTTAATACTACCACATATGCACATCTGTTTATCACTACTATGCAGCAACAAACTATATCTATGACATGTCAGATATGCATGATCTACCTGTAGGGATGCGGCTGTATATGCAACAGTGGTCTACTGATGTGACCTGTGGCCTTACTGGCATGCTCCTCAGCCAGTGTGTGGGTAGCACCCACCTCCACAAAGGTGTCCGGCAGTTGGTGGCTATGCGGACGGGCTGGTGCCACGAGACTGGCTAGGAGCACCTCCACACATGTCAGGGGGAATTGATGGCATGACCCCCCCCTGTGGTGAGGTGATCCCCCCGGACTGCAGCAGCATGCCGACAGGCATTGCAAAGCAGGTCAGAACAGTGATGCCGGACCTGCTCATAACTGCGGTTGTGCAGTCTGACATCATTGACCCTGTGGACTAGGTCATTCCACAGGGTGGTCCACTCCTGCTGATCATAGGCGGTCCGGCTAATCAAGACAGGGTAGTGCTGTATGAGATGGTTCACCACAATGTCGTTCTTAGCTGCTGAGTATGCTGGAAACCTTCCATGGGACACCTTGCCTGAAAGACATAAAGATGGACACAGTTGTGAGCAAGTCATGCAGCAAGGTTACCACAGTTCTTAATACACATCACTGTCACCCCCCCACCATATCAGTGACAACAAATTGTACACACAACTCAATAGGTATGGCTACAGTATACCCAACAGTGGGACAGATATTGTATTGTACCACACTTTGTGCAATGTGTTTGTAGCCATGTTCCCTGTGTTGACACTATCATTGCTGGCCTGTTACAGACTATTCACCTGCATGCCATTGTCAGGGCCACTATGGTTCCATATATGCCTGTGGTATGCCTGCTATGTGGTTGTTGCACATCTGACATTCTGTGTTATTGGGGTTATCTATGCATGATGTTGGACATGTTCCAGGATTGTGTAGACTATTAATACCGAAATATGTTCTATAACAGTGACACAATAGCATGTATATGTACTATTGGCCAGCAGAACCACCTCTCCAAACTCATCTGCCCATGTTACAGGCCACATCACACATGTGACCCACCCTGGGGCCTCCTCATCTACTGGTCCAGTAATACCTTCAGGTGGAAAAAACTCAGGGGATGTTGTCCCCCCCCTGGGGGCACACACAGACATGAGCTTGTCCCCAGAGGTCAGGTCCAGGGTCTGTTCAATAACGGGCTCCACAGACACATGTGGGATGTGCTACATCACCTTTAGGCACCCAGTACACATTCACAGGGCCCACATGCTCCTCCTGCTCAGCCTCCAGGCCAGGCACCTTCGGGACATGGACTGCTGTTGTGAGTAGCAGTGGGTGGGAGGCTTGTTCCCATTGTGTCCATATTGGGGGCCAGGGGGAGTCCACATAACAGACCACACACACCATCCACAATGTTTACCCACCACATGTGTCACATACCACCCCTGTAGGCTGTCCTCTATACCTATCAATCCTGACCACCTCCACAACTATACCTGCCATATTTCCCCATATTCCCATTCCATACTTCACAGACAAGGGCAATGTGGTCCCAACAAGGGGTTCTCATGTGACATACCCATCCATGTTGCACACACTGAAAGCTGTAGAGATCTGATTGTATTGCTATGTGTGCTGTTCCCTCACACATAGCATGCAACACTGTAGTGGTAATATAGGGGACATGTATTTACATACATATATGTTTGTGCGTGTGTTTATATATATGTAGAAAAGTGCATATAGGTATATATATATATATATATATATATATATATATATATATATATATATATATGTATATATATATATATATATATATAAATGTATATATGTGTTTATATATATGGCTACACATGGGTATCTGTATATTTGTGGACATACATGTGTGGACATACATGTATGTATATATATATATATATATATATATATATATATATATATATATATATATATATATATATATATATATATATATATATATATATATATATATTTACACATATATAAAACAAACCCAAGCAGCTAGGAGCTCACAATTAGATGAAATAAATGAAATAGCAATCCTTTCAGCGTTGCAGCCTTGCAGGAACGAAATAAACGAACGTAGTAAAAAAGACTTTATGACATGTCTGAAGAAGCGGATTGACTTCCGTAAAAGCGCTCACACTCTTTTTTGAAGTTTTGCAATAAAGTCTTTTTTACT
The DNA here is from genome assembly GCF_019279795.1 of Protopterus annectens. Classification (NCBI taxonomy): domain Eukaryota; kingdom Metazoa; phylum Chordata; order Ceratodontiformes; family Protopteridae; genus Protopterus; species Protopterus annectens. The sequence goes on from NC_056731.1 coordinate 1,348,966,651, forward strand.
ACGTTCGTTTATTTTGTTCTTGCAAGGCTGTAATGCTGAAAGGATTGCTATTTCATTTATTTCATCTAATTGTGAGCTCCTAGCTGCTTGGGTTTGTTTTATATAACTCTTTGGGCTTTGGTGTGTTTTCTGATATTTACACATATGCATACCTATATATGGGGTACATTCAGACATCAGGTCCACAATCTCACAACACCTTCCTGCAAAGCTGCACTGTTCTGCCTTGCTATAACAAAGACAGGTGCCACATATGGACACAGGACACAGCCTGACATTATGGGGGTATATTTAGGGCCAGATTGCAGGTACCCTATTACACACCTATGGCATTCCTGCATACTACAATGCAAATTAAACTAAGTATCCTGCAAGAGGTGGGCGGTAGAACCCACATGTCCATCATTATGGCATTACTTCCATCACCAGCTATTGGCCACAGTAATATATATGCTTACCATTACACAACACACACTATGATGGCTTACATCTTATCAGTCAGTGCTGCTCTGCACGGTTGATAGGTATGGCCCACTACCCACAGGGACAGACTCTATTGCCCTTGGCAGTTGTTCAGCTGAACATCATTACAACAACAACTGATGGCACATATAAATCATTCCACATCATCTATCCCATTATTATGGACCAAGTACTATAGTCATTTACATGTGTATATATATATATATATATATATATATATATATATATATATATATATATATATATATATATATATATATGTGGGAATGTTGTCTCTTCTGGATATTTTGCTGGAAGTTTTTTTTTTTAGGTTTTGCTGTTCAATCACTCTCTCTCTCTCTCTCTCTCTCTCTCTCTCTCTCTCTCGTTCTCCCTCCGGTAAATGAATTGAGCAGCTTTGAATAGATTGCAGCATGGATTTTGTAGGTGATGCACATGATCAGGTGATGTCCTCTGTACCAATCAGTGTCCTCCACTTGCTACCTGCATGCAGCATGCTGTGTAGTACTTCTAATTGCCACTGTCATGGCAACCAACTATTACAAATCCCTACCTCGTGTGGGTGTGGTCCCTTTACTTTTCCTGTATGGTGGACATCCTTCCTGTGTGTGGGCAGCAGTGTTACAGACAGCAGGTAGCAATACATCTTATAATAGAACCTGCACACTCAGGCCAGCTACATATTTGTAGGAGGTTGCAGAACTACAGACAGAGTGTGAGTAGTGTTGTTGTATGCATTGTATAGCAGCAGTGTTACAGGGTTTGTGTATACATACTAGTTTAACTTGGAATGCAGTCTGTCTGCATAGCTCTCAACTATGGGCCTATCCACTTGATGGCCAAAGGTGTGCCCATTATGTTTTGTCTGTCCAGCACACAGGTCTTGCGTCAGATATATCACTGGCAGTGTGTATGTTGAGTGCTATCAGTTCATGGCTACATCCATGTCTGTTTCTAACTTCATATTCCTGACTAAGGGTATGTTGCAGACTATCCTGCAACACCAGCGACTTGCTTAGTGTATGACAACAGTATTTCACATATGGGCCTGTGTTTCCAGCCTCTGTCCTCCACCTATATACCAAGCTTTGTACATATGACATTCTGTCAGGGGTTGTTATGTAGTGGGCTGTGAGTATGTCATGCTGCCATTCCTGCCATATGTCCATTGCTGTTGTGGCCCCCACACATATTGTGGGGTTGGGTCCATATATGTGTGGGTTTCATCTACACAATACATGTGTGCCCTTATGCACTCCAGAGGCCAGTGTATGTAACAGTGGTATGTAGCCCTGTATTATTCAGTCTATGGGGGGGGGGTGCACCATAACTAACCTAGGCTGTTACAACATGTGGGGGTATCAGGGGTAAGGTGCCTTAAGGTATCTGGATGTACATTACCATACACTTCACCTTGGGTAAATGCAGGCCTACTGCTTCCTGACATACAGACTGTTCTGTTTGTCAGTGTGTTTGTAATGGTGTCAGTTATGCCTTGTTATGTAACAGATACACCCCATTGTGTCATCTGAGGTCTTTACCCCCTAGGGATTGTGTACAGAGTGTAGTTAGAGGCTGCTGGACTATACATCTGCATTACTTACTGTTGATTGAGTGTTATCCTGTGGCCCAGTCTGTCTTTACTATTGTACTACTTGAAGTCCTCAGCCTGGACAGCAACATATGTCAACTTTTCCAGACTAGAGAACCGAAATAACAGTGTGTAAGTGCCCAAAAGCCCACTCGTAAAACAAGGGCACTTGTCGTAATAAAGGCAAAACACAAATCCAGGAAAGTATAGAACATTGTTTTAATCGATAGTCACCACAAAATACAGTTAAGTGCTTTCATCATGTCAAGTACGACTTTCTCAGAACAATTTACAATACTGACTTCCTCTGTTTAAATACTCCCTCCCACCTATCAGATAACGTCAAACCTTTGATGTGATTAATTCATTCTTTCAAAAGTGTATAAAAAGACTAAAAACAAGTACACAAATAAAAACATTTAAATATAAAATTCATAATTTCTCTGCTCGTTTCTTTAAAAATGGCATTATACTAAACATTTCATTCAACCCAGATCTCATTGTGGCATTAGTTTTAATTTGCCACATTATTTCCTTCATCTCTAATTTGTTTTTCCAATTGCCACCCCCCCCTCAGATCTTTATCCACAATTTCACAGATTCCAAAAAGAAAATCTGAACAATGAGGACTAGCTTTTAAATGTCGACTAAGGGTATTATTATCGTCCCCCTTCCTTATCGTGTATAAATGTTCATAGATACGTCTACGGAAAACCCGCTCTGTCTTTCTTATGTAGAAATATTTACACTCCTGGCATAAGGCTAAATGAATCACCCCCCTGGTGTTGCAGGTACCTGGTTTTAAATGTATTGTATACCCTGTATTTCCTAACTCCACAACTGGAGCTGTTAAAATATACTTGGAGTATTCACAACTACCACTTTTCACCTTCCTTTATTAACAATTTTAAAAATAACAGGATGCTCCAACAAAAATTTAATGTTTAAATCGGTTTTAAAGACAAAATGTGGCTCACTACCCAGGACCTCCAAAAGACCCTCTTTGCCTTTAACACAACCCAGTTCTTTTTCATAATTTCCTTAATCCTACCTGAAGTCTCCGTATGTCAGCACCATAGACATTTGGAACTGATCTGTACCTTCCCTCCTTGGACAAGCTCCCAGAGTCGAATCCATCCTCAGTAAAACCTTTCCAGACTACTGTATTAATATAACTGTTTCACAGTTGCAATACTCTGTTTGTATGTATGTCAGAGTCTAAACAGCTATATGACATGGCATATACAACTGTAATCGTACACAAATAAAGCTTTCCCATGTATGCAGTTTTATATCCTTTGACCTCTCTGTGGGTATATGTTGCAGGCAACAATTGTCATTTGTATGGGTGGCTCATACAGTGTCCAGTTGGTCAGGTGGCAACTGTAGGCATAGTGGCTTTTCTGTATTGTGTGCACCTTCTACATATATATCATCCTATACATATCTCTGTGTGTGTATGTGTCGTTACATATATATCTATATATATGTATATATGCATATATATGTATCAGCATATATGTGTCTGTATATATGTATCTTAGGAATGTTGATTGCTTCCACATTGTGCATTCCCTATGGTAGCCAGACTGTACCACATGATATGTTACTGCTACCAACCTGACATCATATAGTTGGGATGGCATACTGTTAATATCTTGTGCCCGTGTTGTGTCAGGTCCTGGTTATGGGATTTGCAACAGTTGGTATTGTATTGCAGGGCAGATGTGTTTGGCTGTGGGGGGGGGGGTATCTATACGTACAAGACATATGTTGTTTGGGCTCCCTCACGCCCATTAATGGTGCATGTGGACATATATGTTTTTGTTATGTTCCCTTTTATATCTATCGATATATGCCTGTATATACCTATATAGGTATATATTTATGCTTACGTATATTTATTTCTGTGTATATATATATATATATATATATATATATATATATATCTATATATATATATATATATATATATATATATATATATAGAGAGAGAGAGAGAGACATTTAGATGTAGACATATATATCTATAGATGTATGCATATGTATGTATATATGTTTATATTTATATATATATATATATATATATATATATATATATATATATATATATATATATATATATATATATATGGTTCTAGGTCATAAGATCGACAGCCACTTTCACCGACAACAGAAACATCGACACCACATTACCGACAAACCATAAACACGACACCTCACATGCCCAACAAACAAGTAACCGACGGTCCACAAACACGAAACCGCATACACTGCACACACCACAATAACAACAATCAACTAACAAAACACATCCCTTATCCAAAACCACACACAGAACACAAGCACACCAAAATCCTCACAAACCCACACTAAACCTCACACACACAACTATGTACAACCTTAACTCCACCTTACCCTAAGGTCTGTGACTAGGGCACACTCAGCTAACCCGCAGCCTAACCTAACTCACTTAACCCGCCCCTAACCCAAAAATACCACTACCGCACACTTACCTAACCCGCACCTAACCCTAACTCACTTAACCTGCCCCTAACCAAAAATACCACTACCGCACTTACCTAACCTGCGCCTAACCTAACTCACTAAACCCGCCCCTAACCCAAAAATACCACTACCAAGACACTTACCTAACCCGTGCCCTAACCCTAACACACTTAACCCACCCCTAACCCAAAAAATACCACTACCGCACACTTACCTAACCCGCGCCCTAACCCTAACTCACTTAACCCACTCCTATCCCCACAGACTGTCACTATCCACACTTACCTTACTCGCACCCTAACGTCCATCACCACCGCATACTCACACAGCCTTCTTTCCAACTCACTATCCCTGGCGTCGGCATGTTCATCCGTAGCGTCGGTCTTCCGAGTGTCGATCATCTGGCGCCCGCTAATCCGTTGTCGGTTATATCGGCTGTTGATCTTCTAACCTAGACCCATATATATATATGTATGCATATAGTTTTATATATATATATATATATATATATATATATATATATATATATATATATCTACATATATATAGATATGTTATATCTATTTAGATATAAATACACACACACACACACACACACACACACACACACACACACACACACACACACACACACACACATATCTACATGTTTAAATACATTTACGGTACAGTTGAATGACTGTGCTGGATGATATGTTTGTGAAAACATCAGGGTTGCGTGTATCTGACATGGCTTAGTGGTAAATCACTTTGGCTATGGTGTGCAGTGTCCTGGGTTTGAGCCTTGCAAAGGCTGTTTATTTTGTTGGTGGGCAGAACAAGGGCCATTGGGTACAGAGTGATTAAGGCACTTTTAAGCAGTTGTAAGCAGGTTTGCATGGGTTTGCACAGAGGTAAGCACTGCTAACTTCCGGTTACTGTTTCTTATAATCAGTTAGCTTCCAAATTGCTTAACCTGTGTACGCATTGCTTACCCCCACACAAACAAGCTTAAACCCATTTATGTCTGCTTAAAAGTGCTTACTTCCACTTACCCCCATGCTAATTTCTTTAAAAGAAAAGAAAAAAGGGTTGATAGGATAGTGGTGAAAAAGGGGCACAAAGAGGGAAAGACAGTAGGGAACCTAGCTAGGGATGTCAGGAGGGTGTAGGGAAGGTCCATAGCTGCCCATTTCTTCAACTGCAACAGCTGTGCATATACACTGAATTTGGTGGTAGATTTGGACACTCAAACCCTTGAGAGAGAGGTGAGGACAACAATAATATGTTGTGATGCCAATTAGACCAGATTATATGCGTCCAGTGGACACGTGTGTGAAATGGACAGCTATGTATGGGGCGATTTTTTTTTTTATTTTGGGAACAGATTGCCCCTTTTTTTCAGGTGAGAGTGGGATGTTGGGGAGGGATAGTATGTATTTTTGGGGAGGTAGGTTGGGTAGGTTAATAGACAAACAAAATAAGATGCATACAGGGGCAGTATATCACACATGTGGGAGGTAAACACCTTGATGGGGAGGAGTTTTGGGAAATCGGAAGCCCATGAGCCCCCTAGTGGAAACAGTGGGACTGAGGTCCCCACTCATGGGCAGTCACCACTGCACCTTCACAGCCCCAAAGGTGGCTGTGCTGGGGGCTGAGTCAGAGAGCCAGGCCGACCCTCTAGTTGTGACACTCTGCCCTCGAGCTTGCATAGCAGATTTCCGATCTCCCTGCGGAGCTCGCTATGCACCACGACCCGGACCTGGCAACGGGTGACAGGTTCCTGTTCACGCCTGCTCCTGGGGGTGGTGAGCCCCATCCCCTGAGGGTGTTCCACCCAAAGGTGGTGCAGGACCAATGGATAAGGTAGTCCTGGGTTGGGCCCCAGATGTGCTGGTGCCCAGTGCCACGGCCAGCTGAGATGGGACAGGTGGGTCCTCTGGGACCTGCATTCTCATACGTGCTATGGTGTTTATGGTTTATCAACATATGTGGGTTAGTAATAGTCAACACATTCCAGGATTAGGTATAACAGCATGCATAGATATTCCCATTAACCCAGACACCAGTTATGGAACAGTTGCATAGCAAATGGAACACATGCATATATGGGACCACAGTGGTAATAACAACAGTATGTAGGTACATTGATGGCACCATGCCACCAATGTTGGAGTAATTCAACATAGCACATGCATAGAAACAGATTTATATGATTATCAAACAATAGGACATATGTCCCAACATTACAGTGGAGTCATCACGTACCAGTTGAGGTGGGTATTTAGTGTATTGTTAGAGATATGGTGGGGGGGGGGGGAGATGTCAATTAACAACATACACTACTAGAATAAACAGTGCCAGTACAGGGTATCAAGCTTTTATTTCTCGGCACAGTGTATCTGACGTACCTGTGGGAGCAATGTTTGTTAGCACTACCTGAATGTTGCCACCAGAGTTCCAGATTTCACATTAGTATTATGCACATATATCTCACTCCGTTACTGTACACAATCTGGTCACAGCTTGACAACATAAGTTCATAGGTTCATAGGCTGGTACTAGGCTATCGGTCATAGGGCCTATACAAGCCTAGTCATAACAATTCCCTGGCTATTTCTTCCCATACTATTTACTTCCCTGGACCCCTGTCTAGCAGGGCGACTGACGTGATCCCTGGGGTGAATTAACTTTCTCCCATCCAGGCATCAAGGTTCCTTTTGAAGAGGGCCAAAGAGGTGCTCTGCTTGACATGTATGGGCAGTCTATTCCAGAGTCTGGGAAGTCTCTGGGACAGAAACCTATCCCTCCAGCATGTTTTGTTTATTGTGATGACAAGGCTTAGTTCCCTGGAGCATGTGGCTCTGAGGGATTGGGATTTCTTTAAGTGTAGCATGTCCCACAGCTCTGGGTTTGACATGGCCTTGTATGTTAAACAGAGATCGCCTCGGAGTAGATGATATGCGACAGAGTATAGCTGGAGTTTTTTAAGGCGGTCAGCATAGGGCATCTGCTTTAGGCCTGTGATTCTTTTAGTGAGGTATTTCTGTGGCCTTTCCAGTTGTTACAGATGTCTTGAGAGGTATATACCAAATGGGGCATTGTATTCTATAATGGGTCTAATGAGGGAAGAGTACAGTGGGACAATGACCTCCTTTTTTCTGGATGAAAAGCCCTTAGTGGTGAGGTGTGCCACATAGAAGGATTTCTCGACTGTTGTGGCAATGTGGTTATTGAAGGTGAGACCACTGTCCACCTGTGTCCCTAAGTCTCTTATCACACTTTCAGTGTTTAGTGTACTGCCACCTATGTGGTAATTCATGGGTACATGGTGGTAGATTTGGACACTCAAACCCCTGAGAGAGGGGTGAGGACAACGATAATATGTTGTGATGCCAGTTAGACCAGATTACATGTGTCCAGTGGACACGTGTGTGAAATGGACAGCTATGTATGGGGCACTTTTTTTTTTTATTTTGGGAACAGATTGCCCCTTTTTTTCAGGTGAGAGTGGGATGTTGGGGAGGGATAGTAGGTATTTTTGGGGAGGTAGGTTGGGTAGTTTAACAGACAAGACAAATAAGATGCATACAGGGGCAGTATATCACACATGTGGGGGGTAAACACCTTGATGGGGAGGGGTTTTGGGAAATCGGAAGCCCATGAGCCCCCTAGTGGAAACAGTGGGACTGAGGTCCCCACCTATGGGCAGTCACCACTGCACCTTCAGAGCCCTGAAGGTGGCTGTGCTGGTGGCTGAGTCAGAGAGCCAGGCTGACCCTCTAGTTGGGACACATGGCCCTTGAGCTTGTGTAGCAGATCTCTGACCTCCCTGCGGAGCTCGCTATGCACCACGACCCGGATCTGGCAACGGGTGACAGGTTCCTGTTCGCACCTGCTCCTGGGGGGTGAGCCCCATCCCCTGAGGGGGTTCCACCTGAAGGTGGTGCAGGACCAATGGAAGAAGTAGTCCTGGGTTGGGCCCCAGATGTGCTGGTGCCCAGTGCCACGGCCAGCTGAGGTGGGACAGGTGGGTCCTCAGGGACCCACATTCTCATACGTGCTATGGTGTTTATGGTTTATCAACATATGTGGGTTACTAATAGTCAACACATTCCAGGATTAGGTATAACAGCATGCATAGATATTCCCATTAACCCAGACACCAGTTATGGAATGGTTGCATAGCAAATGGAACACATGCATATATGGGACCACAGTGGTAATAACAACAGTATGCAGGTACATTGATGGCACCATGCCACCAGTACTGGAGTATTTCAACATAGCACATGCATAGAAACAGATTTATATGATTATCAAACAATAGAACATATGTCCCAACATTACAGTGGAGTCATCACGTACCGGTTGAGGTGGGTATTTAGTGTATTGTTAGAGATATGGTGGGGTGGGAGAAAGATGTCAATTAACAACATACACTACTAGAGTAAACAGTGCCAGTACAGGATATCAAGCTTTTATTTCTCAGCACAGTGTATCTGACGTACCTGTGGGAGCAATGTTTGTTAGCACTACCTGAATGTTGCCACCAGAGTTTCAGATTTCACATTAGTATTATGCACATACATCTCACTCTGTTACTGTACACACTCTGGTCACAGCTTGACAACATAGGTTCATAGGTTCATAGGTTGGTACTAGGCTATCGGTCCTAGGGCCTATACAAGCCTAGCCATAACAATTCCCTGGCTATTTCTTCCCACACTATTTACTTCCCTGGACCCCTGTCTAGCAGGGCAACTGACATGATCCCTAGGGTGAATTTCCTTTCTCCCATCCAGGCATCAAGGTTCCTTTTGAAGAGGGCCAAAGAGGTGCTCTGCTTGACATGTATGGGCAGTCTATTCCAAAGTCTGGGAAGTCTCTGGGTCAGAAACCTATCCCTCCAGCATGTTTTGTTTATTGTGATGACAAGGTTCCGTTCCCTGGAGCATGTGGCTCTGAGGGATTGGGATTTCTTTAAGTGGAGCATGTCCCACAGCTCTGGGTTTGACATGGCCTTGTATGTTAAGCAGAGATCACCTCAGAGTAGATGATATGCGACAGAGTATAGCTGGAGTTTTTTAAGGCAGTCAGCATAGGGCATCTGCTTTAGGCCTGTGATTCTTTTATGAGGTATTTCTGCGGCCTTTCCAGTTGTTGTAGATGTCTTGAGAGGTACATACCAAATGGGGCATTGTATTCTATAATGGGTCTAATGAGGGATGAGTACAGTGGGACAATGACCTCCTTTTTTCTGGATGAAAAGCCCTTAGTGATGAGGTGTGCCACATAGAAGGATTTCCTGACTATTGTAGCGATGTGGTTATTGAAGGTGAGACCACTGTCCACCTGTGTCCCTAAGTCTCTTATCACACTTTCAGTGTTTAGTGTACTGCCACCTATGTGGTAATTCATGGGTACATGTTTTTTTCCCAAAGAGGATAACTATACATTTCTTGGCATTGAGCTTGAGCCAATGGCTCTGGCACCAAGCATCTGTTTCTGTAAGGCCCTTTTGTAGAGTATCAACATCATTTGGGGATTCAATAGTGGCTCCCAGTTTGCAGTCATCTGCGAACTTTGTTAGCCAGAGTCCCTTAGTGTTGGCCTGTACTTCAGGGAAGTAGATGCCAAACAAGAGAGGTCCCAGGACTGAACTCTGAGGTACTCCACTTGTCATTTGTCTGGATCTGGATTTGGGGTCTGCTACTTTTACAGTGTGGGTTCTGCCAGTAAGCCAGTTGCCAACCCATCGAGTGACGTAGGGATTAATGCCCAGCATAGTAAGTTTATCTATGATTCCAGAGTGGGGGATGGTGTCAAAGGCCTTGGTGAGGTCCAGATAGGCTGTGTGGACTGCCTTACCCTCGTCCACGGCTCTGGAGACTGATTCAAAGAAGTCAATCAAGTTCAGAAGACAAGATTGGCCCTTCACAAACCCAAACTGGGTGGGGTCCAGTGTTTTAAGGTTGCCAATGTCTTTGTTTATAAGGTCCATGATAATACATTCCATGGCCTTGCAGATCAGGCTCGTCAGACTGATGGGGCGGTAGTTCCGGGATCCAAGGTGGATCCCCTCTTGTGGAGTGGGATAACTGTAGCTGTGCGCCACTCAGTGGGCATGAAGCCTGAAGTGAGGGTATGATTAAACATTACATTTAGGTGAGGTGCCAGTTCATTTTGTAGTTCATGTAGTACACGGCCCAGGATGTCATCTGATCCCATGGATGCTGTATTCGTAGCTTTGGAGAGTGCGTTTTTTACCTGTGTGGCCATTATTACCAGAATCTGGCAATCTTCTTGTATTGAGATGGGCCATTTAGGGGGTGAAAGGGGGTGAAGTTGACACTGATTCGATCTGCCAGGATATTGGCAATATCCTTGGGATCAGTATATTTAATCCCATTCTGTTGTAGCACAGAGCAGATCTGAGCATTGCCATTTAGATTCTTGACATAGTTATAGAATGCTTTGTGGTTGTCTTTGGAATCTTTGGCAATTTTATTTTCGTAACTAGCTTTGGAGGATTTTATGAGGGATCTCAGCTTCTTACTGAGGCTGGTAAGGGAGTTTTTTGTATCCTGGGATTTTCCTCTTTTCTGCAACAGTTTCTTCCTTTTGTTGTAAAGTTTGTTTATGGCAGAGGACCACCAGATTGGCTTCCTTTTTTTGGAGGAGAGCATCTTGGTTCTGTTTGGGATGGCACTATTCATGCATGAGTGGATGTGCTCGTACAGTGCTTTAGTGTAGGATTCAGCAGTCGAACTTTCAGTTCCCATCTGCATGGGTGTCATGAAGTTTGTAACTTCTGACTTGAGTAGCATGAAGTTGGCTTTGGAGAAGTTTTTTATGGAAGTTTCCTTACTGGGGGGTGGGGGTGGGATGTGGATGTTAAGGGTGATTAGCGTATGGTCTGACCTGACCAACGAGGGGGTGACCATTGGTGTGGAGCATTGATTTCCCATGTTGGTAATGACCAGGTCTAGGATATTGGAGCTCCTGATGGGACTATGGATTAGTTGATCCAGGGCATTGGAATTTATGAATTCCAAGAACCGTTGGGCAAAGGTGTTGGTACACGAGTAGCTTTCCCAGTTAATGGCAGGGTAGTTGAAATCACCCAGTATTAGGGTGCTTGGTTGTATATTAATATTTTCCAGTGCGTTTAGAAAGGTGTAGTGATAATCTTGGGGCATGGCCAGGGATCTGTAGCAAGCTACAATTTGGATTGCAGTCTTATCTAGTGTTAGTTGCACATGGAGAATTTCAGATGCATTGTGTTGGGCAACTAACCTGGTGGTGTGAATATCCTTGGTGAATATGGACACTCCTCCACCTTTAGTGTTTCGATCCTGGTTTGGTGGCCGAAAAGTGTGGTAAGAGTTGTAGCCTGGTATTGCAGGGGTGCTCTCTGGAGCCTTGAACCAGGTCTCAGTTACTGCACAGATATCAATGTTTTCCATTTTTAGGAGTGCCTTGAGAGAGTGCATTTTGAGGTTTAGACTTCTAGCATTGATTAGCATTACCTTCAGATTTTGCATGTTTGTACCTGTTATGGTGGTGGTTTTGTCCTTTGAACTTTGCCTAAAAAAGGCACTATAGGGGTGGCAAGAGCCTTTGCCAGTAACCTGAATCCCAGGGGTGACAGGTACAGACCATCTCTGGCAAAGCATCATGGTCTGTCGATCATGTCGTCCCAGGCAGACAGATACTGGATCCCCTTTGAATGACACCAGAAGCTTAGCCAATTGTTGAAGTCAATCATTTTGTCCTTATATTGTGGTATCATTCTGGGCAAAGGCAGGACGCTACTCAGGGCTAGGGTCATACCTGCCTGGGCCACATGACCCGATAGTTCTTCCATGTCTCTTTTCATGTAGTCCAGGGAGGTACGTCTCAAGTCATTCACTCCCACATGGACAATGTCAGAGTCATATTTGTACTTGTTGTGGAGTGACTTGAGTGCATGAGATAAGTGGTGGATCCTGGCACCCAACAGGTAGCTCACTGTAAATTTCTCCTTGTTCAGCCTGGTGAGTGTAGATCAGTGTGCCTGACTATAGAGTCACCTATGACTAAAGTGTTAGGTATGTTGTCTTGCCTTAGGGGCTGTTGCTGGGTGGCACACTGGTGTTGTGAGCTATGTGACACTTTGGTTGTGATTGGTGTTTGCGTATCAGCTTTGGAGGTCCTTGTTGCTTGTGCAGGTTACAGTTAAGGGCCTCTACATATGTGGATTTAGTGTTGCTATGTGTGGGTGTTGGTGTGAGTTTAGAAGGGCTATGTGTTGCTTGAGGTGTAGTGCGGGTGTTAACCTTCTCCTCTTGACTGTCTAGCACAATCTTGGGTGGAGAGAGCTTTGCTTCCAGTTTGGCTATGTAAGTGCATCTCTCACAGGCTGTAGTATTGGGTGGTAGGAGGAGAAGGTTGTCTGTGTACATGAGGCAATTGCTGCATTGCCCCAGTATACCCAGATTCACCAGGTGGACAGGAGAAATCAACAGAAGCTGACCCTTGGACATGGGGGTGTAGATGGGACATACGTGGCTTATTACTCTCATAACATTTTGGGGAGTTGCTAGTGTGACATGTTTGTTCCTATAGATGTGTGACAATCAGTTGTATTTCCTGTTTGCTGCCTAAACATCTGGGATCATCCCACTGATTTCCCAGGGGGACAGAGTGATAGGCGGCAGATATGGGCCAATTTACTGGACATTCTGGACATATCTGTACAGTTGTGGGGTATGATTCTGTATACAGACTACTACCATTCCCAGGATTCAAACCGTGGCTGTGTGTGCTAAAAATGCAAGAGTTCACTTCGCAGTTGCATATGCTATTCGGATTTTGTTGATTGTCTTTTCACTGTTTTCTGTCTGTGTTCATAGGTTCATAGGTTCATAGGTCGGTACTAGACTATCGGCCCGAGGGCATTTTTAACCCTAGCCAGAGTGTGTCGGCTTTCGCTGCCCCATTGATTAATTAACTGAGCCTCTGTCAAGCAGAGCCAATGAAGTGATCCCAGGGGTATATTTTCTGTTACCCATCCACTCATCAAGGCTTCTCTTGAAGAGTTTTAGTGAGGGGCTCTGCCTAATGTAGTTAGGAATTTTGTTCCAAAGCATGGGGAGTCTCTGTGACAGGAATCTATCCCTCCATCATGTTCTGTTTATTGTTGTGGTGAGGTTTAGCTCACTAGAGCGTGTGGCTTGTAGTGACATGGATTTCTTTAGGTGGAGCATGTCCATCAATTCTGGGTTGGACATGACTTTGTAAGTCAGGCAGAGATCACCTCTGAGTAAGCGATATGCCACTGAGTACAGCTGGAGTTTTTTCAGTCGGGCTGCATAGGACATATGTTTGAGGCCAGTAATCCTCTTGGTGAGGTGCTTTTGTGGTCTTTCCAGCTGTTGGAAGTATCTTGTGAGGTACATCCCAAATGGAGCATTGTACTCTATGATGGGTCTGATGAGTGATGATTAGAGGGGCACTATAACCTCTTTATTTCTAGATGCGAACCCCTTAGTAATTAGATGGGCCACATAGAAGGATTTCCTAACTACTTTGGCAATATGATTGTCAAAGGAGATATTACTATCTACCTGGATCCCCAGATCTCTTATTACCTCTTCTGTATTAAGGGGGTGGCCGCCTATGTGGTAATTCATGGATGTTTTGTTTTTCCCAAATGGGATGACTATGCATTTTTTGGCATTTAGCTTGAGGCCATGACTTTGACACCAGGTGTCTGTCTCAGTAAGGTCTTTTTGAAGGATGTCCATGTCAGCCGGAGAGTCAATTTCACAGCATATGAACTGTCAATTTCACTGCATATGAGTGTCTCTCTCAGTTGTACTAAATGACCTCTGGGGATTACACCATTCATATACAGACCTTTCCACACATTCTATTTATGTTGCACAGTGTGGGTAACAGTGCTTAATACAACAGTACTATTAAGTGATTGCAAATCTACATTACCATATGATACCAGAGTATACACATGTAGTCCAGCAGGTAGACCTTTATTGTCAGGCTATTATGCTTTTGTTTACATACAAACTATATGAGACTCTTCCTGCCATATTCTCTGGTGTATGCAGTACTTGCCTTAAACAATACAGGTTTTATACTGTCAATTAACTTACTAATACGTTTAGATTCATTTCCTATGACAGTACATGCAAGAGTATTACTAACCTGCCTCACGTAGCAACCTTTCCAGGTGACATCCATGGACCTCCTGGTTTGCAGCTCACTCACTTGCCACTGTGAAAGAAATGAGGAATATTTAGCCATACCTATCCATAATATACATGAGCTGGCAATTATTAAACAGGTAGTATTGTGATACTTACATACAGCTGGGACAACCCCTGCCGTCCTAGCCTCTTTGATACAATGATCAGAGAGATCCTCCTTTCTCTGCTTCAGGTCAGCATAGTGATGCCTGACCTGCTCACCACTTCGGGGTATGCCAGTGGCATTGGTGAGGTCACAGGCAAGATGGTCCTAGGCTTCTGCTTTATATTGGGAACCCTGGTACTGGCTCTGCAGCAGTCTCTGCTCATGGTCTTTGACATGGAGTCCTGCCATTACTCTAGACTCCTGGATGTCCCAATGCTGCACCCAAAAGCACTCTCCCTCTCCCATTCCTGGCATGGTGCCTGCAAGGGGAA